>NC_069508.1:855769-920769 GCF_027579735.1 Bombina bombina
TGGCACCCAGTTTCTTTACCTCATATAATTGTCCCTTTTCCCCCTGGCACCCAGTCCCTTTCCTTCCTATACTTGTCCCTTTTTCCCCTGGCACCCAGTCCCTTTCCCTCCTATAATTGTCCATTTTCCCCCTGGCACCCAGTCCCCTTCTCTCTGTTATAATTGTCCCTTTTCCCCCTGGCACCCAGTCCCTTTACCTCCTATAATTGTCCATTTTCCCCCTGGCACCCAGTCCCCTTCTATCTGTTATAATTGTCCGTTTCTCTTGTAAGGTGTATCCAGTCCACGGATCATCGATTACTTGTGGGATATTCTCCTTCCCAACAGGAAGTTGCAAGAGGATCACCCACAGCAGAGCTGCTATATAGCTCCTCCCCTAACTGCCATACCCAGTCATTCTCTTGCAACTCTCAACAAGCATGGTAAGAGAGAAGTGGTGTAACATAGTTTCTTTTTTCTTCAATCAAAAGTTTATTATTTTTAAATGGTACCGGAGTTGTACTATTTTGTCCCAGGCAGAAAATAGAAGAAGAATCTGCCTGTGATTTCTATGATCTTAGCAGGTTGTAACTAAGATCCATTGCTGTTCTCACACATGTCTGAAGAGAGAGGTAACTTCAGCGGGGGAATGGCGTGCAGGTTATCCTGCTATGAGGTATGTGCAGTTAAGATTTTTTCTAGAAGATGTGAATGCTAGAAAATGCTGCTGATTTATGTAAGGTAAGCCTGAATACAGTGATTTAATAGCGACTGGTATCATGCTTACTATCTGAGGTAATACTTTTATAGATTTGCAATATAAAACGTTTGCTGGCATGTTTAAACGTTTTTTATATATACTTTGGTGATAAAACTTTATTGGGGCCTAGTTTTTTCCACATGGCTGGCTTAAATTTGCCTAGAAACAGTTTCCTGAGGCTTTCCACTGTGTTACTATGAGTGGGAGGGGCCTAATTTAGCGCTTTTATTCGCGCAGTAACTTTTACAGACTGAGACATCCAGCTTCCTCCAGGAGTCCCCTGAATGCTATAGGACCTCTCTCAAGGGCTCTTAGGCTTTCCAAAATCGTTTGTTGGGGAAGGTAGGCCCACAGCAAGGCTGTGGCAGTTTGGTGTGACTGTTAAAAAACGTCTATATCGTTTTTTTGATCCGTTTTTTGAACTAAGGGGTTAATCATCCATTTGCAAGTGGGTGCAATGCTCTGTTAGCTTATTATATACACTGTAAAAATTTTGTTTGATTTACTGCTTTTTTTCACTGTTTTTCAAATTCTGACAAAATTTGATTCTCTTAAAGGCACAGTACCGTTTTTATTTTTTGCTTGTTAACTTGATTTAAAGTGTTTTCCAAGCTTGCTGGTCTCATTGCTAGTCTGTTGTTTAAACATGTCTGACATAGAGGAAACTCCTTGTTCATTATGTTTAGAAGCCATGGTAGAACCCCCTCTTAGAATGTGTACCAAATGTACTGATTTCACTTTAAGTAATAAAGATCATATTCTGTCTTTAAAAAATTTATCACCAGAGGAATCTGACGCGGGGGAAGTTATGACGACTAACTCGCCCCACGTGTCAGACCCTTTGACTCCCGCTCAAGGGACTCACGCTCTAATGCCGCCAAGTACATCTAGTGCGCCCATAGCGTTTACTTTACAAGACATGGCGGCGGTCATGGATAATACCCTGTCAGCGGTATTATCCAGACTTCCTGGGTTTAGAGGAAAGCGAGACAGCTCTGGAGTTAGAAGAAATACAGAGCATACTGCTGCTTTAACAGCTATGTCTGATAGTCCCTCACAATATACAGAAGCTGAGGAAGGAGAGCTTCTTTCTGTGGGTGATGTTTCTGACTCAGGGAAAAAGATTCAACCTGATTCTGATATGTCTACATTTAAATTTAAGCTTGAACACTTCCGCGTGTTGCTCAGGGAGGTTTTAGCTGCTCTGAATGACTGTGATGCAATTGCAGTGCCAGAAAAATTATGTAGATTGGACAAATACTATGCAGTGCCGGTGTGCACTGATGTTTTTCCAATACCTAAAAGGTTTACAGAAATTATTACTAAGGAATGGGATAGACCAGGTGTGCCGTTCTCTCCCCTTCCTATTTTTAAGAAAATGTTTCCAATAGATGCCACTACACAGGGCTTATGGCAGACAGTCCCTAAGGTGGAGGGAGCAGTTTCTACTCTCGCTAAACGTACTACTATCCCTGTCAAGGACAGTTGTGCTTTCTCAGATCCAATGGATAAAAAGTTAGAGGGTTACCTTAAAAAAATGTTTATTTAACAAGGTTTTATTCTACAGCCCCTTGCATGCATTGCCCCAGTCACTGCTGCTGCGGCTTTCTGGTTTGAGTCTCTGGAAGAGGCTTTACAGGTAGAGACCCCATTGGATGACATACTTGACAAGCTTAGAGCACTTAAGCTAGCCAATTCTTTTGTTTCTGATGCCATTGTTCATTTGACTAAACTAACGGCTAAGAATTCTGGTTTTGCTATTCAAGCGCGCAGGGCGCTATGGCTTAAATCGTGGTCAGCTGACGTTACTTCAAAGTCTAAGCTGCTCAACATTCCCTTCAAAGGGCAAACCCTATTCGGGCCTGGTTTGAAGGAGATCATTTCTGATATCACTGGAGGAAAAGGTCATGCCCTTCCTCAGGATAGGTCCAAATCAAGGATCGTGCCTTTCGAAACTTCAAGGCGAGTACGGCATCAACTTCCTCTAATGCAAAACAAGAGGGAACTTTTGCCCAGTCCAAGTCGGTCTGGAGACCTAACCAGACCTGGAACAAAGGTAAGCAGGCCAAAAAGCCTGCAGCTGCCCCTAAGTCAGCATGAAGTATCAGCCCCCTATCCGGTAACGGATCTAGTAGGGGGCAGACTTTCGCTCTTCGCCCAGGCTTGGGCAAGAGATGTCCAGGATCCCTGGGCGTTGGAAATTGTATCCCAGGGATATCTTCTGGAATTCAGAGCTTCTCCTCCAAAAGGGAGATTTCACCTTTCACAATTATCTGCAAACCAGATAAAGAGAGAGGCATTCTTACACTGTGTTCAAGACCTCCTAGTTATGGGAGTGATCCATCCTGTTCCACAGGAGGAACAAGAACAGGGATTTTGCTCAAATCTGTTTGTGGTTCCCAAAAAAGAGGGAACCTTCAGACCAATTTTAGATCTCAAGATTTTAAACAGATTCCTCAGAGTTCCATCATTCAAGATGGAGACTATTCGTACCATCCTACCTATGATCCAGGACGGTCAATACATGACTACCGTGGATTTAAAGGATGCTTATCTTCACATTCCGATACACAAAGATCATCATCGGTTTCTCAGGTTTGCCTTCCTGAACAGACATTACCAGTTTGTAGCTCTTCCCTTTGGG
Source organism: Bombina bombina (assembly GCF_027579735.1). NCBI lineage: Eukaryota > Metazoa > Chordata > Amphibia > Anura > Bombinatoridae > Bombina > Bombina bombina. The sequence goes on from NC_069508.1 coordinate 859,153, forward strand.
TTAGCTACAGCCCCAAGAATCTTTACAAAGGTTCTGGGGTCACTTCTGGCGGTCCTAAGACCGCGGGGCATAGCAGTGGCCCCTTATTTAGACGACATTCTGATACAGGCGTCAAATTTCCAAATTGCCAAGTCTCATACGGACATAGTTCTGGCATTTCTGAGGTCGCATGGGTGGAAGGTGAACGAGGAAAAGAGTTCTCTATCCCCTCTCACAAGAGTCTCCTTTCTGGGAACTCTAATAGATTCTTTAGAAATGAGTCCAATGTTATCAAAACTTCTAAATTCCTGCCGTGTTCTTTATTCCACTTCTCGCCCTTCGGTGGCTCAGTGTATGGAAGTAATCGGCTTAATGGTAGCGGCAATGGACATAGTGCCGTTTGCATGTCTACATCTCAGACCGCTGCAACTATGCATGCTCAGTCAGTGGAATGGGGATTACACAGATTTGTCCCCTCTACTAAATCTGGATCAAGAGACCAGGGATTCTCTTCTCTGGTGGCTATCTCGGGTCCATCTGTCCAAGAGAATGACCTTTCGCAGGCCAGATTGGACAATTGTAACAACAGATGCCAGCCTTCTAGGCTGGGGGGCAGTCTGGAACTCCCTGAAGGCACAGGGATCGTGGACTGAGGAGGAGACACTTTTTCCAATAAACATTCTGGAACTAAGAGCGATATTCAATGCTCTTCTTGCTTGGCCTCAGCTAGCGACAATGAGGTTCATCAGATTTCAGTCAGACAACATCACGACTGTGGCTTACATCAACCATCAAGGGGGAACAAGGAGTTCCCTAGCGATGTTAGAAGTCTCAAAGATAATTCGCTGGGCAGAGATTCACTCTTGCCACCTATCAGCTATTCATATCCCAGGTGTAGAGAACTGGGAGGTGGATTTTCTAAGTCGACAGACTTTTCATCCAGGGGGAGTGGGAACTCCATCCGGAGGTGTTTGCACAATTGATTCATCGTTGGGGCAAACCGGAACTGGATCTCATGGCGTCTCGCCAGAACGCCAAGCTTCCTTGTTACGGATCCAGGTCCAGGGACCCCAAGGCAACGCTGATAGATGCTCTAGCAGCGCCTTGGTCCTTCAACCTGGCTTATGCGTTTCCTCTGCTCCCTCGTCTGATTGCCAAAATCAAGCAGGAGAGAGCATCGATGATCTTGATAGCGCCTGCGTGGCCACGCAGGACTTGGTATGCAGATCTGGTGGACATGTCATCCTTTCCACCATGGACTCTGCCGCTGAGACAGGACCTTCTACTTCAAGGTTATTTCAACCATCCAAATCTAATTTTTCTGAGGCTGACTGCCTGGTGATTGAACGCTTGATTTTATCAAACGCGTGGTTTCTCCGAGTCAGTCATGGATACCTTAATTCAGGCACGAAGGCCTGTAACCAGGAAAATCTATCATAAGATATGGCGTAAATATCTTTATTGGTGTGAATCCAAGAGCTACTCATGGAGTAAGGTCAGGATTCCCAGGATATTATCTTTTCTCCAAGAAGGTTTGGAGAAAGGATTGTCAGCTAGTTCCTTAAAGGGACAGATTTCTGCGCTGTCTATTCTTTTGCACAAGCGTCTGGCGGACGTTCCAGACGTTCAGGCATTTTGTCAGGCTTTAGTTAGAATCAAGCCTGTGTTTAAACCTGTTGCTCCACCTTGGAGCTTAAATTTGGTTCTTAAAGTTCTTCAGGGGGTTCCGTTTGAACCTCTTCATTCCATAGATATCAAACTTTTATCTTGGAAAGTTATTTTTTGGTAGCTATTTCCTTGGCTCGTAGAGTTTTCGAGTTATCTGCCTTACAATGTGATTCTCCTTATCTGATCTTCCATGCAGATAAGGTAGTTCTGCGTACCAAACCTGGGTTTTTACCTAAGGTGGTATCTAATCAGAATATCAATCAGGAGATTGTTGTTCCATCATTGTATCCTAATCCTTCTTCAAAGAAGGAACGTCTATTACACAATCTTGACGTGGTTCGTGCTTTAAAGTATTATTTACAAGCTTCTAAAGATTTTCGTCAAACATCTGCTTTGTTTGTTGTCTACTCTGGACAGAGGAGAGGCCGAAAGGCTTCGGCAACCTCTCTTTCGTTTTGGCTAAGAAGTATAATCCGCTTAGCTTATGAGACTGCTGGCCAGCAGCCTCCTGAAAGTATTACAGCTCATTCTACTAGAGCTGTGGCTTCCACATGGGCCTTTAAAAATGAGGCTTCTGTTGAACAGATTTGCAAAGTGGCGAATTGGTCTTCGCTTCATACCTTTTCAAAATTCTATAAATTTGATACTTTTTCTTCTTCGGAGGCTATTTTTGGGAGAAAGGTTTTACAGGCAGTGGTACCTTCTGTTTAAGTACCTGCCTTGTCCCTCCCTTCATCCGTGTACTTTAGCTTTGGTATTGGTATCCCACAAGTAATGGATGATCCGTGGACTGGATACACCTTACAAGAGAAAACATAATTTATGCTTACCTGATAAATTTATTTCTCTTGTGGTGTATCCAGTCCACGGCCCGCCCTGTCATTTTAAGGCAGGTATTTTTTAATTTTAAACTACAGTCACCACTGCACCCTATGGTTTCTCCTTTCTCTGCTTGTCTTTCGGTTGAATGACTGGATATGGCAGTTAGGGGAGGAGCTATATAGCAGCTCTGCTGTGGGTGATCCTCTTGCAACTTCCTGTTGGGAAGGAGAATATCCCACAAGTAATGGATGATCCGTGGACTGGATACACCACAAGAGAAATAAATTTATCAGGTAAGCATAAATTATGTTTTTCCCCCTGGCACCCAGTCCCTTTCCCTCCTATAATTGTCCCTTTTCCCCCTGGCACCCAGTCCCTTTCCCTCCTATAATTGTCCCTTTTCCCCCTGGCACCCAGTTCATTTCCCTCCTATAATTGTCCCTTTTCCCCCTGGCACCCAGTCCCTTTCCCTCCTATAATTGTCCCTTTTCCCCCTAGCACTCAGTCCCTTTCCCTCCTATAATTGTCCCTTCTCCCCCTGGCACCCAGTCCCTTTGCCTCCTATAATTGTCCCTTTTCCCCCTGGCACACAGTACCTTTCTCTCCCTATAACTGTCCCTTTTCCCCTTGACACCCAGTCCCTTTCCCTCCTATAATTGTCCGTTTTTCCCCCTGGCACCCAGTCCCTTTCCCTCCTATAATTGTTCCTTTTCCCCCTGACACCCAGTCATGTTCCCTCCTATAATTGTCCCTTTTCCCCCTGACACCCATTCCCTTTTCCTCCTATAATTGTCCCTTTTCCCCTTGACACCCAGTTCCTTTCCCTCCTATAATTGTCCCTTTTCCCCCTTGCACCCAGTCCCTTTTCCTCCTATAATTGTCCCTTTTCCCCCTGGCACCCAGTCCCCTTTTCTCTGTTATTATTGTCCAGTTTTTCCATTGCCTTTTCATATTGATTCTTATCTTTATGCTTATATCTGTATTACATCTCTTCATATATCTCTTTATGTGGATTTTTTCTTTTGTCTCTCTGCTACTTCCCTTTACTGCCCTATTTCTCGCGTTTCACGCCTTCTCCTACTACTTTACTGTTTCTTTTCTCTTGTCCTTATCTCTTCCCATCTTACCTTTAGCTCCATAACTCCACCTCCATTGAGCTACCCTCTTCCCCCTCTCTCTCCTCTGTATCACTTGCCCCACACCTCTCTCTCCTCTGTATCACTTGCCCCACACCTCTCTCTCCTCTGTATCACTTGCCCCACACCTCTCTCTCCTCTGTATCACTTGCCCCACACCTCTCTCTCCTCTGTATCACTTGCCCCACACCTCTCTCTCCTCTGTATCACTTGCCCCACACCTTTCTCTCCTCTGTATCACTTGCCCCACACCTCTCTCTCCTCTGTATCACTTGCCCCACACCTCTCTCTCTCCTCTATATCACTTGCCCCTCACCTCTCTCCTCTGTATCACTTGCCCCACACCTATCTCTTTCCTCTGTATCACTTGCCCCACACCTTTCTCTCCTCTGTATCACTTGCCCCACACCTCTCTCTCCTCTATATCACTTGCCCCACACCTCTCTCTCTCCTCTATATCACTTGCACCTCACCTCTCTCCTCTGTATCACTTGCCCCACACCTTTCTCTCCTCTGTATCACTTGCCCCACACCTCTCTCTCCTCTGTATCACTTGCCCCACACCTCTCTCTCTCCTCTATATCACTTGCCCCTCACCTCTCTCCTCTGTATCACTTGCCCTACACCTCTCTCTCCACTGTATCACTTGCCCCACACGTCTCTCTCCTCTGTATCACTTGCCCCACACCTCTCTCTCCTCTGTATCACTTGCCCCACACCCATCTCTCCTCTGTATCACTTGCCCCACACCTCTCTCTCCTCTGTATCACTTGCCCCACACATCTCTCTCCTCTGTATCACTTGCCCCACACCTCTCTCTCCTCTGTATCACTTGCCCCACACCTCTCTCTCCTCTGTATCACTTGCCCCACACCTCTCTCTCCTCTGTATCACTTGCCCCACACCTCTCTCTCCTCTGTATCACTTGCCCCACACCTCTCTCTCCTCTGTATCACTTGCCCCACACCTCTCTCCTCTGTATTACTTGCCCCACACCTCTCTCCTCTCTATCACTTGCCCCACACCTCTCTCTCCTCTGTATCACTTGCCCCACACCTCTCTCCTCTGTATCACTTGCCCCACACCTCTCTCTCCTCTGTATCACTTGCCCCTCACCTCTCTTTCCTCAGTATCACTTGTCCCACACCTCTCTCTCCTCTGTATCACTTGCCCCACACCTCTCTCTCCTCTGTATCACTTGCCCCACACCTCTCTCTCCTCTGTATCACTTGCCCCACACCTCTCTCCTCTGTTTCACTTGCCCCACACCTCTCTCTCCTCTGTATCACTTGCCCCACACCCCTCTCTCTCTTCTGTATCACTTGCCCCACACCTCTCTCTCCTCTGTATCACTTGCCCCACACCTCTCTCTCCTCTGTATCTTTTGCCCCACACCTCTCTCTCTTCTGTATCACTTGCCCCATACCTCTCTCTCCTCTGTATCACTTGCCCCACACCTCTCTCTCCTCTGTATCACTTGCCCCACACCTCTCTCTTCTTTATCACTTGCCCTACACCTCTCTCTCTGTGTCACTTGCCCCACACCTCTCTCTCCTCTGTATCACTTGCTCCACACCTCTCTCTCCTCTGTATCACTTGCCCCACACCTCTCTCTTTTCTGTTTCACTTGCCCTACACCTCTCTCTCTGTGTCACTTGCCCCACACCTCTCTCTCCTCTGTATCACTTGCCCCACACCTCTCTCTCTTCTGTATCACTTGCCCCACACCTCTCTCTCTTCTGTATCACTTGCCCTACACCTCTCCTCTGTGTCACTTGCCCCACCCCTCTCTCTCCTCAGTATCACTTGCCCCACACCTCTCTCTTCTCAGTATCACTTGCCCCACACCTCTCTCTCCTCAGTATCACTTGCCCCATACCTCTCTCTTCTCTGTATCACTTGCCCCACACCTCTCTCTCTTCTGTATCACTTGCCCCTCACGTCTCTCTCCTCTGTATCACTTGCCCCACACCTCTCTCTCCTCTGTATCACTTGCCCCACACCTCTCTCTCCTCTGTATCACTTGCCCCACACCTCTCTCTCTTCTGTATCACTTGCCCCATACCTCTCTCTCCTCTATATCACTTGCCCCACACCTCTCTCTCTTCTGTATCACTTGCCCCCACACCTCTCTCTCCTCAGTATCATTTGCCCCACACCTCTCTCTCCTCAGTATCACTTGCCCCACACCTCTCTCCTCTGTATCACTTGCCGCACACCTCTCTCTCCTCTGTATCACTTGCCCCTCACGTCTCTCTCCTCTGTATCACTTGCCCCACACCTCTCTCTCCTCTGTATCACTTGCCCCACACCTCTCTCTCTTCTGTATCACTTGCCCCACACCTCTCTTCTGTATCACTTGCCCCATACCTCTCTCTCTTCTGTATCACTTGCCCCATACCTCTCTCTCCTCTGTATCACTTGCCCCACACCTCTCTCTCCTCTGTGTCACTTGCCCCACACCTCTCTCTCCTCTGTATCACTTGCCCCACACCTCTCTCTCCTCTGTATCACTTGCCCCATACCTCTCTCTCCTCTGTATCACTTGCCCCACACCTCTCTCCTCTGTATCACTTGCCCCACACCTCTCTCTCCTCTGTATCACTTGCCCCACACCTCTCTCCTCTGTATCACTTGCCCCACACCTCTCTCTCCTCTGTATCACTTGCCCCACACCCCTCTCTCCTCTGTATCACTTGCCCCACTACTCTCTCCTCTGTATCACTTGCCCCACACCTCCTCTGTATCACTTGCCCCACACCTCTCTCTCCTCTGTATCACTTGCCCTCACCTCTCTCTCTTCTGTATCACTTGCCCTACACCTCTCTCCTCTGTGTCACTTGCCCCACACCTCTCCTCTGTATCACTTGCCCCACACCTCTCTCTTCTGTATCACTTGCCCTACACCTCTCTCTCCTCTGTGTCACTTGTCTCACACCTCTCTCTCCTCAGTATCACTTGCCCTACACCTCTCTCTCCTCTGTGTCACTTGCCCCACACCTCTCTCTCCTCAGTATCACTTGCCCCACACTTCTCTCTCCTCTGTATCACTTGCCCTACACCTCTCTCTCCTCTGTGTCACTTGCCCCACACCTCTCTCTGCTCAGTATCACTTGCCCCACACCTCTCTCTCTTCTGTATCACTTGCCCCATACCTCTCTCTCCTCTGTATCACTGGCCCCACACCTCTCTCTCCTCAGTATCACTTGCCCCACACCTCTCTCTCTTCTGTATCACTTGCCCCACACCTCTCTCTCCTCTGTATCACTTGCCCCACATGTCTCTCTTCTCTGTTTCACTTGCACCACATGTCTCTCTTCTCTGTTTCACTTACCCCACACCTCTCCTCAGTTTCACTTGCCCCACATGTCTCTCTCCTCTGTATCACTTGCCCCACACCTCTTTCTCCTCTGTATCACTTGCCCCACACGTTTCTCTCCTCTGTATCACATGCCCCACACCTCTCCCTCCTCTATATCACTTGCCCCACACCTCTCTTTCTTCTGTATCACTTGCCCCACACCGCTCTCTCCTCTTTATCACTTGCCCCACAGCTCTCTCTCCTCTTTATCACTTGCCCCACACGTCTGTCTCCTCTGTATCACTTGCCCCACACCTCTCTCCTCTGTATCACTTGCCCCACACCTCTCTCTCCTCTGTTTCACTTGCCCCACATGTCTCTCTCCTCTGTATCACTTGCACCACATGTCTCTCTGCTCTGTTTCACTTACCCCACACCTCTCCTCAGTTTCACTTGCCCCACATGTCTCTCTCCTCTGTATCACTTGCCCCACACCTCTTTCTCCTCTGTATCACTTGCCCCACACGTTTCTCTCCTCTGTATCACATGCCCCACACCTCTCCCTCCTCTATATCACTTGCCCCACACCTCTCTTTCTTCTGTATCACTTGCCCCACACCGCTCTCTCCTCTTTATCACTTGCCCCACAGCTCTCTCTCCTCTTTATCACTTGCCCCACACGTCTGTCTCCTCTGTATCACTTGCCCCACACTTCTCTCCTCTGTATCACTTGCCCCACACCTCTCTCTCCTCTGTTTCACTTACCCCACACCTCTCCTCAGTTTCACTTGCCCCACATGTCTCCCTCCTCTGTATCACTTGCCCCACACCTCTTTCTCCTCTGTATCACTTGCCCCACAGCTCTCTCTCCTCTGTATCACTTGCCCCACACCTCTCCCTCCTCTATATCACTTGCCCCACACCTCTCTTTCTTCTGTATCACTTGCCCCACACCGCTCTCTCCTCTTTATCACTTGCCCCACAGCTCTCTCTCCTTTTTATCACTTGCCCCACACGTCTGTCTCCTCTGTATCACTTGCCCCACACCTCTCTCCTCTGTATGACTTGCCCCACACCTCTCTCTCCTCTGTATCACTTGCCCCACACCTCTCTCCTCTGTATCACTTGCCCCACACCTCTCTCTCCTCTGTATCACTTGTCCCACACCTCTCTCTCCTCTGTATCACTTGCCCCACATGTCTGTCTCCTCTGTATCACTTGCCCCACACCTCTCTCTCCTCTGTATCACTTGCCCCACACCTCTTTCCTCTGTATCACTTGCCCCACACCTCTTTCCTCTGTATCACTTGCCCCACACGTCTCCTCAGTTTTTCTACACTGTTGTACCACATTGTTCTTCCTTTTTTCTGTAGGCTACCTGTTTCTCAATGACTCCTTATCTATGTTTTACTTCTCTCCTTCTCACTGACTTTCCCTCAGTCTTTTCCTGTGATTCTCGTGTAGATCCCAATGTCTCTGCATTTAGTAACTGTTTACGTGATGTTTTTATTCTACTTATAGAAACATGGGGGTCAAAATGTGAGTTCCTTGCTTTCATTCTTAAGCTAATGATTATCCTAGCTATTTCTGGCTAGTGATTTCTACAGATGATCAACTTATGACTATGGATTATTTGCTGGTTATGGGTTTTAATTACTCCCTCTTACTGGCTGGTGATGGGTACTACTGACTGTGTAATACTGCCTGGTGATGGGTTCTAATGATTATCCCACATATTACTGCCTGATGATGGGTACTACTTACTGTGTAATACTGCCTGGTGATGGGTTCTAATGAGTATCCCACATATTACTTCCTGATGATGGGTTCTAATGAGTATCCCACATATTATTGCCTGATGATGGGTTCTAATGAGTATCCTACATATTACTGCCTGGTGATGGGTTCTAATGAGTATCCCACATATTACTGCTTGATGATGGGTTCTAATGAGTATCCCACATATTATTGCCTGATGATGGGTTCTAATGAGTATCCCACATAGTATTGCCTAATGATGGGTTCTAATGAGTATCCCACATATTACTGCCTGATGATGGGTACTACTGACTGTGTAATACTACCTGATGATGGGTTCTAATGAGTATCCCACATATTATTGCCTGATGATGGGTTCTAATGAGTATCCCACATATTATTGCCTGATGATGGGTTCTAATGAGTATCCCACATATTATTGCCTGATGATGGGTACTACTGACTGTGTAATACTGCCTGATGATGGGTTCTAATGAGTATCCCACATATTACTGCCTGATGATGGGTTCCAATGAGTATCCCACATATTATTGCCTGATGATGGGTTCTAATGATTTTCCCACATATTACTGCCTGATGATGGGTTCTAATGAGTATCCCACATATTACTGCCTGATGATGGGTTCTAATGAGTATCCCACATATTATTGCCTGATGATGGGTTCTAATGAGTATCCCACATATTACTGCCTGATGATGGGTACTACTGACTGTGTAATACTGCCTGGTGATGGGTTCTAATGAGTATCACACATATTACTGCCTGATGATGGGTACTACTGACTGTGTAATACTGCCTGGTGATGGGTTCTAATGAGTATCCCACATATTACTGCCTGGTGATGGGTTGTAAGGAGTATCCAACATATTACTGCCTGATGATGGGTAATAATAAGAAATGGGGAGAGGGGATAGTGTGTGTGAAATTGAGGAGATATGAGGGCTGGGGAGAGGGGATAGTGTATGTGTTGATTTGGGGAGATATGAAGATTGGGGAGGGGAAAGTGCAGAATTTGGGTTATATGAGGATTTGGCAGAGGCTTTAGTGTGTGTGTTGGTTTGGGGAGATATCAGGATTGGGGAGAGGGGATAGTGTGTTGGTTTGGGGAGATATGAGGATTGGGGAGAGGGTATAGTGTGTGTGTTGATTTGGGGAGATATGAGGATTGGGGAGAGGGGATAGTGTGTGTGTTAATTTGGGGAGATATGAGGATTGGGGTTGGGATAGTATGTGCAGAATTGGGGAGCTATGAGGATTGGGGATGGGATAGTATGTGCAGAATTGGGGAGATATGAGGATTGGGGTTGGGATAGTATGTGCAGAATTGGGGAGATATGAGGATTGAGAGAGAGGGAAAAGTGTGTGGGATTGGGGAGATATGAGGATTGAGGGAGAGGGAAAAGTGTGTGGGATTGGGGAGATATGAGGATTGAGGGAGAGGGAAAAGTGTGTGGGATTGGGGATATGAGGATTGGGGTTGGGATAGTATGTGCAGAATTGGGGAGATATGAGGATTGAGGGAGAGGGAAAAGTGTGTGGGATTGGGGAGATATGAGGATTGAGGGAGAGGGAAAAGTGTGTGGGATTGGGGAGATATGAGGATTGAGGGAGAGGGAAAAGTGTGTGGAATTGGGGAGATATGAGGATTGGGGTTGGGATAGTATGTGCAGAATTGGGGAGATATGAGTATTGGGGTTGGGATAGTATGTGCAGAATTGGGGAGATATGAGGATTGAGGGAGAGGGAAAAGTGTGTGGGATTGGGGAGATATGAGGATTGAGGGAGAGGGAAAAGTGTTTGGGATTGGGGAGATGTAAGGAATGGGGTTGGGATAGTATGTGCAGAATTGGGGAGATATGAGTATTGGGGTTGGGATAGTATGTGCAGAATTGGGGAGATATGAGGATTGAGGGAGAGAGAAAAGTGTGTGGGATTGGGGAGATATGAGGATTGAGGGAGAGGGAAAAGTGTGGGATTGGGGAGATATGAGGATTGAGGGAGAGGGAAAAGTGTGTGGGATTGGGGAGATATGAGGAATGGGGTTGGGATAGTATGTGCAGAATTGGGGAGATATGAGTATTGGGGTTGGGATAGTATGTGCAGAATTGGGGAGATATGAGGATTGAGGGAGAGGGAAAAGTGTGTGGGATTGGGGAGATATGAGGATTGAGGGAGAGGGAAAAGTGTGTGGGATTGGGGAGATATGAGGATTGAGGGAGAGGGAAAAGTGTGTGGGATTGGGGAGATATGAGGATTGAGGGAGAGGGAAAAGTGTGTGGGATTGGGGAGATATGAGGAATGGGGTTGGGATAGTATGTGCAGAATTGGGGAGATATGAGTATTGGGGTTGGGATAGTATGTGCAGAATTGGGGAGATATGAGGATTGAGGGAGAGGGAAAAGTGTGTGGGATTGGGGAGATATGAGGATTGAGGGAGAGGGAAAAGTGTGTGGGATTGGGGAGATATGAGGATTGAGGGAGAGGGAAAAGTGTGTGGGATTGGGGAGATATGAGGATTGCGGTTGGGATAGTATGTGCAGAATTGGGGAGATATGAGTATTGGGGTTGGGATAGTATGTGCAGAATTGGGGAGATATGAGGATTGAGGGAGAGGGAAAAGTGTGTGGGATTGGGGAGATATGAGGATTGGGGTGAGATGATAGTGTGTGTGTATTTGGGGAGATATCATTTTATACTGTGTCTTATATATAAACCAATGCAAGAGGTGTTGTGCAGAACGTTTCATTAACCAGATGCCTGAACTGAATTCCTTTCTCCTTAATGCTACAGAATTTTAAGAAACATATTTCTTTTATACAGGTGGCGAGAGTCCACAATTCATTACTCCTGGGAATTATTCTTCCCTGCCACTGGTAGGAGGAGGCAAAGATTCTGTGCTGGAGGAAGTTGAAGAATGAAGGTGTGCATTTGATTCTTCTGTGAGAGGTGTTCTCAGATTGAGTTGAGCCCCATTTCCCCTCAGAGTGCAGTACTTGATAGTGGGATCTATTTAGAGTATATGGATAGTCGCGTATTTTTGCCTGTCGGGAATTAGTCACAAGCCTTCCACAGGCATCACAGGGATTTGTCCTTTGCCTCTTCCTGTTGGATCGTGTCTCTACTTCTATTCCATATCCTCTGCTCTTATGTTTCAGCACTGGTTTTGGCTTCCTATTGGTTTCCTCTAGTAGTAGGGTGCCTATTGGTAAGTACTATTTCTTTTTTAAGACACGGTGAGTCCACAGATCATCTTAATTACTAATGGGATATTCACCTCCTGGTCATCAGGAGGAGGCTAAGAGCACCACAGCAGAGCTGTTAAATAGCTCCTCCCTAGGTGAGGTGTTAGATTAGATTCTTCAATCAAGAGTTTATTATTTTTGAAGCAGTGCAAGATGTGCTGCTTTGTCCTAGGGTGTAGCCGTAGTCCATATCAATCTCTTTAGTAGAGTTTTTGGTGGCTTTAGAGCAATGGGAACTTGTGGGGCATAATTCTCACTGCGCCTCCCATGTGTTTTGCTGCCCTGTATGCCTTAGTCTGAGGAAAAGGATTACTCAGCATGCCTTGTTTTCCACAGGTCAATGGGAGGGAGAGGACCTCTTAAACCTGGGATCTGCCTTGCTGTCAGGCAGAAGATGAGGTAAGTGCTGACTTTTTGTCTGGGGATAGAAGGGAATCTCAGAAAAAGTTTGGGCACTGTATTATTTTATTCAAAGCCTCATTATCATTCAGGAATAAATACTTCTATTGTATTAGGGGACACTTTGACAGTTTGGGCTTTATTATTCTATTAAGCCTCATTAAGATTGATAGATTCTCCTATTGTGTTAGGAGATACAACGTAAACTTAGACGCAGGCACTGGGGCTGGAGGCGACATGACCCTCATCTCCCGGCGGTTTCATAACATCATTTTTACCGACCGGGAGAGTACATGTTGATCGCTGCTACATGAGCATTAGAGCAGGCTCAGTGCGTAGGTTTTTTTTGTATTTTAATAATAACGAACTACGCAATTATTTCTAAAACTGGTAATGGCGACAGAGGGTTACTGTTACGCCAACGATTGGCGGTACTTATGTGGCGCCATTTTAGTTGCGCAGCTGTTCCTCTTTTTCCGGTTCTACGGAGAGGACGGAGACTGTTTAGTTTAAGATAGTGGCGCTTAGAGCAGCGCTTCTGTTGCAGCAGAATATTTGGTGCGGGTGGGCTGACAGGCACCTCAGCTGCGTTAAGCTGAGATGTAGAGGGGGTACCGATCCATCCCTTTTTCTGCTTAACTCAGAATAAGAAGGCATTCTTTTAAAATAAACTTAAAGAGACAGTAGAGTCTGTTATGTGACCTATTAAGTCATCTCTGTCCACCCAGATAAGAAAGTTACTCTTTAACTTTTAAAGAGACAGTAACGGACTTTATGTGTTCAATTTTATTATAAAGTTAAGTTTGTTATTGGATTAATCATTTTGTCTCTGTTCCCTATGTTCTGAAAGAGCTGCCACTTAAATAAAGGAGTTACTCTTTCAAATTTAAAGAGACAGTAACGGTTTTTATATGTTAATTTTAGTAAAAACCTTTTAATTGATTAATCCTGTTTTATCTGTTCCCTATCTTGTGAGAGATTTATCTCAAGAGGAATAAAATATTTTCTCGCAAATGTACAAATTTTTTTATAGCCCACACATGCAGTGCCCTGCGCTTCTTCACAAACTTCATCTGGAGTTATTCTCCAGACATCACTTTCATAGAAGCTTTTAAGAGATATCTGTTGTATTGTCTGTTTTTTCCCATGCTGTAGGGAAATCGCTTGAGGAAATGTTGCTAATACAGTAGTATATATTCTGATGTATACATTACATTTTCTAACACACATGCAGTGCCCTGCGGTTCCTCACAATTTCCTTCTGAAATTGCTGCACAAGACATCACTTCTTTAATGTCATGGCGATATCTGTGAACAAAAGTAACTTTTTCTGATACATTCTACAATGTTTGCATGCTAATTTTAGCTTACCTCTGCACACAGAAATAGAAAAGTTACTTTAAAATTTAAAAGGACAGTAATGTTTTTTATGTGCTAATTTTGTTAAGAATCCATCTGTTTATTTGTGTAATTCATCCTTTATGATTCAATGTGGTTCAAGAGACCCTACTAGAGGTCTCTTGTTTTAGGCTTGGATTTCAAGGTGGTTCTACCAATCCACTTCTATTTCTCATTTATTGAGAAGTCTTTAAGATAAGGATAGACTTGTTCTAAACCTACTTCTTCTAGGCGCATACTGCTTAAGAGCCTAGTGACAATGGTCAAATATACAACAAATTTCTCCTAAGGTGTTCCAAAAAGATTTATAGCCCACATGGAGTTGCCCTGTTTTTAATACATTGTTGGATTTAAATGTGCATGAGGTTTTATTCACTCAGAATAGTGTGATTGACTCAGTTCTGGTTATTTTTAATGTTTTTTCCCTGTAACTAAGGAGGAAGATATTTCGGTAACACCGGACAAGGAATTTGCAGTCTCGGATGAGGTAAATACCTTTATCTGATCAAGAGCTCCTTGAAGAGGTTTTAGCTACTCTGGGTGCCTCCGACACCAGTAAGTTATTCTAATATTATGATGACCCTTAATGGTGGAAGTATTCCTGAACCAGATAGGGCTATAGGGTTTCCCCCCTTTTTTTCTCCTACTCTTAGAAGGAAGGAGATAACCAAGGGAAATGGGAATCTCCACGTTGGTCTAGAGTCTTTTAACATAAAGAATAGTAGTTCCTTCAAGACTCTATGCAGATGAAGGACCCTATGATTAATAGTTAGAGGGTCTACATTGTCAACCTGCGGTTGGTGTGACTTCTGTTTCCAGTGCGGCGACATACTCTCTAGGGACAGACACCCCTCTCACAGGAATAGGAGAAGGGCCTTTAATGAGTAGACTCCTTTAATGTAGTATAGTGAAAAGGAAATAAGAGATGTCGTTTCTCTTGAGATTTCCAGGGAAAATCTTTTATTCCTCATACCAAGCAGGGAGACCCTATCAGACTTAGAATAGGGGAAATCAGTTTAAGAAACTTGCTGCTGACACAACATGAGCGGCATGCATCCGACCCGTAAGGGGGCAGGTTCTCCTTCTCAATCAAGTTTGGTTTTGTGATCATTATCTGTTTGTGGTTCCCAAAAAGGAGGGAACCTTCAGACCATTTTTAGACCTAAGCAAATTTCTCAGGGTTCCATTATTCAAGAAGGAAACTATTCGTACCATTCTTCCATTGATCCAGGAGTGTCAATTTATGACAACAGTGGATTTCCAGGACGCATATCTACATGTTCCTATCCACAGGGATCATCACAAGTTCATAAGGTTTGCCTTTCTAGACAAACACTTCTAGTTTGTGGCTCTTCCTTTCGGTCTGGCCACGGCAGTACTAAGACCTTAGATGCATTGGGGTGACATCTTATCTGGACGATATTCTAGTTCAGGCGCCATCTTTTCAACAAGCAAGATTCCATATCGACATGGTGTTTTTTTTTCCCTGAGAAGTCATGGAGGTAAATTTGGAATAGAGTTCCTTAGTCCCAAATACAAGGGTGACTTTCTTGGGAACTATAATAGATTTCATACCTATAAAGATTTTTCTGACAGAAGTCAGGAAATCAAAGCTCGGTTCCACCTCAGACCTCTGCAGTTAAGCATGCTCAAGCAATGGAACGGAGATTATGCTGACTTGTCTCCTCGAATAACCCTGGAGCAGGAGACGAGGGATTTGCTTCAATGGCGGTTGTTTCTGAATCATCTTTCCCAAGGAACCTGCTTTTGCAGACCGTCTTGGGTGATTGTGACAACAGACGCTAGCCTTCTAGGGTAGGGAGCTGTCTGGGGTTCTCAAAAGGCTCATGGAGTTTGGACTCAGTCAGAGTCTGTTCTTCCTATAAACATCCTGGAACTGAGAGCAATCTTCAATGCTCTTCTGGCCTGACCTAGGTTAGCCTCGGTCCAGTTTATCAGCCTCCGGTTGGGCATCCTTATCGATGACCGAGGTAGCCAAGATAATTCAGTGGGCGGAGGCCTATTCTTGCTATCTGTCGGAGATCCACATCCCAGGGGTGGACATCTGGGAGGCGGACTTTCTGAGCAGGCAGACCTTTCATCTAGGGGAGTGGGAACTCCATCCGGAAGTGCTCTCCAGCCTGATTCTCAAATGGGGTCATCCAGAGTTAGATCTCATGGCGGCTCGACAGAATGCCAAGCTCCCGAGATACGGGTCGAGGTCCCGGGACTCCCAGGCGGTACTGATAGATGCTCTGGCGGTTCCTTAGACCTTTTTAGTCTAGCATACCTTTTTTCCTCCGTTTGCGATTCTTCCTCGGGTCATTGTTCGAATCAAACAGGAGAGGGTGTCTGTGATTCTCTTTGCTCCGGCTTGGCCTCGCAGGATTTGGTATGTAGATTTGGTGGACATGTCATCGCTGCCACCTTGGAGACTTCCATTGAAGAAGGGCCTTCTAATCAAGGGCCCTTCCTTCACCCAAATCTAGTTTTTCTGAAGCTGACTGCTTGGAGATTGAACGCTTATTTTTGTCCAAGCGGGGGGTTCTGACTCGGTCATAGAGACCATGATTCAGGCTCGTAAGCCTGTAACTTGAAAGATTTACCATAAGATATGGCGTAAATATCTTTTTTGGTGTGAATCCAAAGTCTACTCATGGAGTAGAGTTAGGATTCCTAGAATTTTGTCTTTCTCCAAGAGGGCTTGGAGAAGGGTTTATCGACGAGTTCCCTAAAGGGTCAAATCTCGGCTTTATCTATTTTGTTACACAAACGTCTGGCAGATGTTCCAGATGTACAATCCTTTTGTCAGGCCTTGGTCAGGATCAGGCCTGTGTTCACACCAGTTACTCCTCCATGGAGTCTTAATTTAGTTCTTAAGGTTCTTCAAGGGGCTCTGTTTGAGCCTATGCATTCCTTAGATATTTGGAAAGTTTTTGTTTCTTGTTGAGATTTCTTCCGTTCGGAGAGTGTCAGAGCTCTCGGCATTACAGTTCGAGTCTCCTTACCTTATTTTCCATTCAAATGAGGTAGTTTTACATATTAAATTAGGATTTCTTCCTAAAGTAGTTTCTGATTGGAACATTAATCAGGAGATTGTGGTTCCTTCCTTGTGTCCTAATCCTTCTTCTCAGAAACGACTTTTGCACAATTTAAACGTGGTCCATGCTTTAAAGTTTTACTCACAGGCGACTAAGGACTTTCGTCAGTCCTCTTCTTTGTTTGTGATTTTCTCAGGAAAACGTAAGGGACAGTAAGCTACGGTTACTTCTTTCTTTTTGGCTGAAGAGTATCATACGTTTTTGTTTATGAGACTGCTGGACAGCAGCCTCCTGAGAGGGTTTCGGCTTATTCCACAAGGGCTGTTGCTTCCTCATGGGCATTCAAAAATGAAGCTTTTGTGGAACAGATTTGCAAGGCTGCAACTTGGTCCTCTCTTCACACTTTTTCATAGTTTTACAAATTTGACTCCTTTGCCTCGGCTGAGGCTGCTTTTGGGAGAAAGGTTCTTCAAGCAGTGGTGCCTTCCGTTTAGGTTTCTTGTCTTGTCCCTCCCGTATCATCTGTGTACTCTAGCTTGGGTATTGAATCCCATTAGTAATTAAGCTGATCTGTGGACTCATTGTGTCTTAAAAAAGAAGAGAAAATTTATGCTTACCTGATAAATTTATTTCTTTTTTGACACGATGAGTCCACGGCCCTCCCTGTTTCTTTAGACAGCTTGTGGGTTATGTACACTTCAGACACCTCTGCATCTTGGCTTTTCCTTTCTCTTCCTAACTTCGGTCGAATGACTGGAGTGGGAGGGAAGGGAGGAGCTATTTAACAGCTCTGTTGTGGTGCTCTTTGCCTCCTCCTGCTGACCAGGAGGTGAATATCCCATTAGTAATTAAGATGATCCGTGGACTCATCGTGTCAAAAAAGAAATAAATTTATCAGGTAAGCATAAATTATCTTTTTTTTTTTTTTTATTATTTAGTAGTCTATAAGCCTCTTTTATTTGTTATATATGTATATAGCCTTGGGACAGTTATATATATATTTCGGTAATTCACCTTTAAAACTTTTTTTATGTATTTTTAAATGCACGCTGGTTTTCATGCGTGTATGTTTTTAGGTGCACGTCGGGTTTTTAGTGTGCATACATTTTTTAAAGGGCATTGGGTTCCGTGTTTCTGCATGGTAGCATACTTAGTTTTAGTGTTCTTTTTACTTTATATCTCAGATTGGCGCACAGTCCTTCTCTTCTTTATTCCACTATTTGGATTTCAGGTGTCCTGAGTTCTATCGACTCTCTTGCTTTAACATTTTTTATTTTGTAAGTTTTTAAGAGCTGCTTTTAGAGGGGGGGGGTAAATATTTCCTTTTCCCCAAAAGCTCTTTAATGGGGATATTACCATTTATCTGTATGTCTGTTTTTCTGCATTTAACTTCTTTATTAGTTTGCTGTAGTTATGGAGCCTTCAGTGGACCCAGCTTCTAAGGCAGGTTTAGGGACAAAATCAGAACACTTTCAGGTGCCCATTTATCAAGCTCCGGATGGCGCTTGAGGGCCTGTGTTTCTGGCGAGCCTGCAGGCTCGCCAGAAACAGCAGTTATGAATCAGCGGTCTAAAGACCGCTGCTCCATAACCTGTCTGCCTTCTGAGCAGGTGGACAGACATTGCTTAAAATCAACCCGATTGAGTACGATCGGGTTGATTGACAACCCTCTTCTGGCGGCCTGCGAATCGGCTGCGAATATGCAGGGTGCGGTGTTGCACCAGCAGCTCACAAGAGTTGCTGATGCAATGCTGAATACGGAGAGCGTATAGCTCTCCGCATTGAGCAAGGTCTGTCGGACCTGATCCGCACTGTCGGATCAGGTCCGCCAGACCTTTGATAAATATCCCCCTCAGTGTTAAATGTTTGTATTGTAAAATATTTTACCTCCAGCAAACTTATGCAATAAATGTATTAATGTTGTAATGCTTTCTGACCAGTCTGATGCTGCTCTTGCTTCTAAAGGTGTTACTGTTCCTTCTGTTTGTTCCTTACAGGATAATTCTTCAGATTTTGCTCTTAGATTGAAGGAGACTTTATTCCATTTACAGTGTCTGAAATGTTGCGCCCATACCTCCTTCAAGAAAGCGTAAAAGGTCAGTTCAGAATGTATCTTCTACTAGTTCTAAGCCTGCTAAGTCCTCAGAGAGAGAGTTTTTTTCTTTCCTAAGATATGGATAGTCCACACATCATTCAATTACTAGTGGGGAATATCACTCCTGGCCAGAAGTAGGAGGCAAAGTGCACCACAGCAAAGCTGTTAAATGTCACTCCCCTACCCATAATCTCCAGTCATTTTTCTTTTTAAAGACACAATGAGTCCACGGATCTTCATCCTTACTTGTGGGATTTTACCTCCTGGTCAGCAGGAGGAGACAAAGAGCACCACAGCAGAACTGCTATATATAGCTCCTCCCTTCCCTCCCACTCCAGTCATTCTCTTTGCCTACGTTAGTGATAGGAAGAGGTAAAGTGAGGTGTTAAGTATAGATTCTTCAATCAAGAGTTTATTATTTTTAAAGTGGTGCCAGAGAGTACTGCTTTGTTCTAGGGTGTAGCCGTAGTCAATATCAGTCTCTTCAGTAGAGCTTTTGGTGGCTTTAGAGCAATAGGAACTGGTGGGACATAATTCTCACTGAGCCTCCTATACCTTTATGCTGCCCTAATCCAGATAGCCTAAGCACATTTAAACTCAGGCCTATCTTTTTCCACAGGGCTATGGGACGGAGAGGACCTCTTACACCTGCTTGACTGTCCTGCTGTCGGACAGCATTTAAGGTAAGTGCTAAACTTTATTCATTCTGGAGGAAGAATTCAGAGTAAAGTGGGCACTTAATCTTTATTTGAAAACTGGTTTACATAAGTTTCATTCAGAAGCTCTTATGTTGGGACATTTATTCCTCTTATATAGAGGGCAATTTGGGACAGCTATAAGTACAGGCACTGGGGCTATAGGGAGAAAGCTTGGGCTTGCTAGATTTTTTTATATGTATTTGAGACTATAAGGGATATGATGGTGGTTACGATCCCTTAGTTTTCTATCACTACGTTGTAACGTGTTTGGGGAAGTTACGCCCATGATGGGCGGGGCTTAGTTTCACGCTCTTCCTCTTTTTTATTGCGCAGTCCTAAGCAGACAGGAGTGGATGCATATGTGGCTCTACTACCGCATGTCTTTCTGAAGTATCAGACAAGTGGTTGTAGCGTTTTTGTGTTCCTGAAGTGTCGGATCGTTTTTCCCCTGCAGTGTCCGGTTCGTTTGATGACTACAAGAGTTCCGGTCAGGGAGTGTTTCTGTTGGCAGGTAGGCACCTCAGCAGAGTTGCTGAGGTGTATAGATGTCTAAAGTTATTTTCTGTTTTTGTTTAACTGCTGGGTTACGTTTTTTTCTGTAGTAGAGAAAAAGCAGTAAAAAAGTTGCAAAATTTAAAGGCACAGTATCGTTTTTTTTTTTCTGTCATCAAATTTGTTAAACAATTTGATTAGCCTTGTATATATGTTTTTCTCTTATATTAAAGAGGTTACTTTCTCCAACATTGGTGTGTCCGGTCCACGGCGTCATCCATTACTTGTGGGAATATTCTCTTCCCCAACAGGAAATGGCAAAGAGCACAGCAAAAGCTGTCCATATAGCCCCTCCTCAGGCTCCGCCCCCCAGTCATTCTCTTTGCCGTTCTGAACAAGTAGCATCTCCACGGAGATGGTGAAGAGTATGTGGTGTTTAATTGTAGTTTTTTATTCTGCTATCAAGAGTTTGTTATTTTAAAATAGTGCCGGTTTGTACTATTTACTCTAAAACAGAAAGGGATGAAGAGTTCTGTTTAAAAGAGGAGTATGATTTTAGCAGCAGTAACTAAAATCAATTGCTGTACCCACGCAGGACTGTTGAGCCCAGAGAACTTCAGTTGGGGGGAACAGTTAGCAGACTTTTCTGCTCAAGGTATGACTAGTCCATTTTCTAACTAGACTGTGTAATGCTAGAAGACTGTTATTTTCCCTCTTGGGGATCGGTAAGCCATTTTCTTAGACTCCTAACAGAATGAAGGCTTATTATGGGCTATACACTGGTTGACACTCTTATGGGCTAAATCAATTGCTTTATTTAAGTTTTTTATGAAATCTAGAGGTGATTTATAAAACTTTTATTGTGAGGGAACGTTTTTAGACGCCAGGCAGTTGTTTAGACACCTTTCCAGTCAGGAAGGGCCTTTCACTATAGTAGGCAGAGCCTCATTTTTGCGCCATAATTGCACAGTTTCTTTTGGATGCAGTACATGCAACTGCATGTGAGAGGGTCTGGTGATCATTGAAAATGTTCCTGGTAGGCTTAATTTGGTATCGTATAACTCCTAAGGACAGGTGAAGTCGCAGCAAACGCTGTGGCTGGGACTGTAGTGGGGTTAAAGATTGTTATTTGATTAAACGGCTCCGGTTTCCTCATTTAAGGGGTTAAAATTGGGGTGCAATACTTTTAAGGCATTAAGACACTGTGGTGAAAATTTGGTAAAGATTGGATATTTTCTTCATAGTTTTTCACACATTCAGAAATAAAGTGTGCTCTGTTTAACATTTAAAGAGACAGTAACGGTTTTGTTTTAAAACGTTTTTTTTTGCATTATTAGCCTGTTTAAGCCTGTCTAACATGTCTGTACCTTCAGATAGAACATGTTCTGTATGTATGGAGGCCAAGGTGGTCCCCCCTTCAAATGTATGTGATAATTGTGACATAGCGTCTAGACAAAGTAAGGACAGTACTGTCACATTTAATAAGGTTGTCCAAGATGATTCCTCAAATGAAGGTAGTGGGGATAGCTCATCATCCTCTCCTTCTGTGTCAACACCAGTTATGCCCGCGCAGGCGACCCCTAGTACATCTAGCGCGCCAATGCTTGTTACTATGCAACAATTAACGGCAGTAATGGATAATTCCATAGCTAATATTTTATCCAAAATGCCAGCATTTCAGAGAAAGCGTGATTGCTCAGTTTTAAATACAGTGGAGCATGAAGGCACTGATGATAGTTTATCTGTCATACCCTCACACCAGTCAGAAGTGGCAGTGAGGGAGGGTTTGTCGGAGGGAGAACTTTCAGATTCAGGAAGAATTTCTCAACAGGCAGAACCTGATGTTGTGACGTTTAAATTTAAGTTAGAGCATCTCTGCGCATTACTTAAGGAGGTGCTATCTACTCTGGATGATTGTGACTTTTTGGTCATTCCAGAAAAATTGTGCAAGATGGACAAATTCTTAGAGGTCCCGGTGCACCCTGATGCCTTCCCGATCCCTAAAAGGGTGGCGGACATAGTGAATAAGGAGTGGGAGAGACCAGGCATACCCTTTGTCCCTCCTCCTATATTTAAGAAATTGTTCCCCATGGTCGACCCAAGGAAGGACACATGGCAAACAGTCCCTAAGGTTGAGGGGGCAGTTTCTACCCTAGCTAAGCGCACGACTATTCCTATTGAGGACAATTGTGCTTTCAAAGATCCTATGGATAAAAAATTGGAGGGTTTGCTTAAAAAGATTTTTGTTCAGCAAGGTTACCTCCTC
This sequence comes from Bombina bombina, assembly GCF_027579735.1. Lineage (NCBI taxonomy): Eukaryota > Metazoa > Chordata > Amphibia > Anura > Bombinatoridae > Bombina > Bombina bombina. The sequence continues at coordinate 881,470 of NC_069508.1, forward strand.
CAACCAATTTCGTGCATTATTCCTGTCACTACGGCGGCGTGTTTCTGGTTCGATGAACTAGAAAAGTCGCTTAATATGGAGACTCCATATGAGGAAGTCATGGACAGAATTCACGCACTTAAGTTAGCTAATTCCTTTATTTTAGATGCCGCTTTGCAATTAGCGAGATTAGCGGCGAAAAATTCAGGGTTTGCAATTGTGGCGCGCAGAGCGCTCTGGCTAAAGTCTTGGTCGGCGGATGTATCTTCCAAGACAAAATTGCTTAATATCCCTTTCAAAGATAAGACCCTTTTTGGGCCAGAATTGAAAGAAATTATTTCAGACATCACTGGGGGAAAGGGCCATGCCCTCCCACAGGATAGGCCTTTCAAGGCTAAGAATAAGTCCAATTTTCGTTCCTTTCGCAATTTCAGGAACGGACCGGCTTCTAACTCTGCAGCCTCTAGACAAGAGGGTAACGCTTCCCAGACTAAACCAGCTTGGAAACCAATGCAAGGCTGGAACAAGGGTAAACAGGCCAAGAAGCCTGCTGCTGCTACCAAGACAGCATGAAGGGGTAGCCCCCGATCCGGGACCGGATCTAGTAGGGGGCAGACTCTCTCTCTTTGCTCAGACTTGGGCAAGAGATGTTCAGGATCCCTGGGCACTAGAAATAGTCTCTCAGGGTTATCTTCTAGAATTCAAGGAACTACCCCCAAGGGGAAGGTTCCACATGTCTCACTTATCTTCAAACCAAATAAAGAGACAGGCATTCTTACATTGTGTAGAAGACCTGTTAAAGATGGGAGTGATACACTCAGTTCCAGCTGTGTAACAAGGTCAGGGGTTTTACTTAAACCTGTTTGTAGTTCCCAAAAAAAAATTCTGGATTTAAAAATTCTAAACAAATTTCTCAGAGTTCCATCGTTCAAAATGGAAACCATTCGAACAATTTTACCTACAATCCAGGAGGGTCAATATATGACTACCGTGGATTTAAAGGATGCGTACCTACATATTCCTATCCACAAAGATCATCATCAGTTTCTAAGGTTCGCCTTTCTGGACAAACATTATCAGTTTGTGGCTCTTCCATTTGGACTAGCCACTGCTGCCAGAATTTTCACAAAGGTGCTTGGGTCCCTTCTGGCGGTTCTAAGACCAAGGGGCATTGCAGTGGCACCTTATCTGGACGACATTCTAATTCAAGCGTCGTCTCTTTCCAAGGCAAAGGCTCATACAGACATTGTTCTAGCCTTTCTCAGATCTCACGGGTGGAAGGTGAATGTAGAAAAGAGTTCCCTGTCTCCGTCGACAAGAGTTCCCTTTTTGGGAACAATAATAGAATCTTTAGAAATGAAGATCTTCCTGACAGAAGTCAGAAAGTCAAAGCTTCTAAACGCTTGTCAAGTTCTTCACTCTATTCTGCAGCCTTCCATAGCTCAGTGCATGGAAGTAGTAGGTTTGATGGTTGCAGCAATGGACATAGTTCCTTTTGCTCGAATTCATCTAAGACCATTACAACTGTGCATGCTCAATCAGTGGAATGGGGACTATGCAGACTTGTCTCCAAAGATTCAAGTAGACCAGATGACCAGAGTCTCACTCCGTTGGTGGTTGTCCCAGGATCACCTGTCTCAGGGAATGAGTTTCCGCAGACCAGAGTGGGTCATTGTCACGACCGACGCCAGTCTATTAGGCTGGGGCGCGGTCTGGGATTCCCTGAAAGCTCAGGGTCTATGGTCTCGGGAAGAGTCTCTTCTCCCGATAAACATCCTGGAACTGAGAGCGATATTCAGTGCTCTCCGGGCTTGGCCTCAACTAGCGAAGGCAGGATTCATAAGATTCCAGTCAGACAACATGACGACTGTAGCTTACATCAACCATCAGAGGGGAACAAAGAGCTCCTTGGCGATGAGAGAGGTATCCAAGATCATCAAATGGGCGGAGGATCACTCCTGCCACCTATCTGCAATTCACATCCCAGGAGTAGACAACTGGGAGGCGGATTATCTGAGTCGTCAGACTTTCCATCCGGGGGAGTGGGAACTCCACCCGGAGGTTTTTGCCCAGTTGACTCAATTATGGGGCATTCCAGACATGGATCTGATGGCGTCTCGTCAGAACTTCAAGGTTCCTTGATACGGGTCCAGATCCAGGGATCCCAAGGCGACTCTAGTGGATGCATTAGTGGCGCCTTGGTCGTTCAACCTAGCTTATGCGTTTCCACCGTTCCCTCTCCTTCCCAGGCTCGTAGCCAGGATCAAACAGGAGAAGGCCTCGGTGATTCTGATAGCTCCTGCGTGGCCGCGCAGGACTTGGTATGCAGACCTTGTGAATATGTCATCGGCTCCACCATGGAAGCTACCTTTGAGACAGGATCTTCTAGTACAAGGTCCATTCGAACATCCAAATCTAGTTTCTCTGCAGCTGACTGCTTGGAAATTGAACGCTTGATTTTATCCAAGCATGGGTTTTCAGATTCAGTGATAGATACTCTGGTCCAAGCCAGAAAACCTGTGACTAGAAAGATTTACCATAAAATATGGAAAAAATATATCTGTGGTGTGAATCCAAGGGATTCTCCTGGAGTAAGATTAAAATTCCTAAGATCCTCTCCTTTCTCCAAGAAGGTTTGGATAAGGGATTGTCAGCGAGTTCTCTAAAAGGACAGATTTCTGCTTTATCTGTCTTGTTACACAAACGACTGGCAGCTGTGCCAGATGTACAAGCTTTTGTACAGGCTTTGGTCAGAATCAAGCCTGTTTACAGACCCTTGACTCCTCCTTGGAGTCTAAATTTAGTTCTTTCAGTTCTTCAAGGGGTTCCGTTTGAACCTTTACATTCCATAGATATCAAGTTACTATCTTGGAAAGTTCTGTTTTTGGTTGCTATTTCTTCTGCAAGAAGAGTTTCTGAATTATCTGCTTTACAGTGTAATCCACCCTATCTGGTGTTCCATTCAGATAAGGTCGTTTTGAGTACTAAGCCTGGTTTTCTTCCGAAAGTTGTTTCCAACAGGAATATTAACCAGGAAATAGTTGTTCCTTCTCTGTGTCCGAATCCAGTTTCAAAGAAGGAACGTTTGTTACACAATTTAGATGTAGTTCGTGCTTTAAAGTTCTATTTAGAAGCAACTAAGGATTTTAGACAAACCTCATCTTTGTTTGTCGTTTACTCTGGTAAGAGGAGAGGACAAAAAGCTACTGCTACCTCTCTTTCTTTCTGGCTGAAAAGCATTATCCGATTGGCTTATGAGACTGCCGGACGGCAGCCTCCTGAACGAATCACAGCTCACTCCACTAGGGCTGTGGCTTCCACATGGGCCTTCAAGAACAAGGCTTCTGTTGATCAGATATGTAAGGCAGCGACTTGGTCTTCTCTGCACACTTTTGCCAAATTTTACAAATTTGATACTTTTGCTTCTTCGGAGGCTGTTTTTGGGAGAAAGGTTTTGCAATCAGTGGTGCCTTCCGTTTAGGTAACCTGATTTGCTCCCTCCCTTCATCCGTGTCCTAAAGCTTTGGTATTGGTTCCCACAAGTAATGGATGACGCCGTGGACCGGACACACCAATGTTGGAGAAAACAGAATTTATGCTTACCTGATAAATTACTTTCTCCAACGGTGTGTCCGGTCCACGGCCCGCCCTGGTTTTTTAATCAGGTTTGAAAAATTTCTTTCTCTATACACTACAGTCACCACGGCACCCTATAGTTTCTCCTTTTTTTATCCTAACCGTCGGTCGAATGACTGGGGGGCGGAGCCTGAGGAGGGGCTATATGGACAGCTTTTGCTGTGCTCTTTGCCATTTCCTGTTGGGGAAGAGAATATTCCCACAAGTAATGGATGACGCCGTGGACCGGACACACCGTTGGAGAAAGTAATTTATCAGGTAAGCATAAATTCTGTTTTTGTGATCTGTTAAAGAGACAGTAGCTTTTTTTGTTTAAAAAAATAAATAATAAAAAATAAAAATACTTATTTATTTTCTTTTTGTACTTTAGTATGGACATAGGAGCCGTGCAAAATGTTACTTGCTCCATGTGTTTGGATGCTAATGTGGAACCACCAATCCCTTTCTGTCCTTCATGTATTGAGAGGGCTTTGATTTATAAGGAAAACATTTTTCATGAACAAAATTTTTCAAAGGTGGATGCTTCTCAGGAATCTAATGATGAGATTCAGAGTATGCCGCAGCTTTCTACCCAAGCGTCCGAAGATTTAACAACCCGTTCAAGCAGTGCCCTGTACTTCTACTCCAGTGATTGCTGGAGTTGCCTTAAAAGCATAGCTGCGGTTATGTCTTCTACAATTTCTGATGCGTTGTCTGCTTTTCCTATGTTACATGGCAAGCGTAAGAGGAAGGATAACAATATTGTTAGTGAAGTTTCTGAAGCATTGGTGGCAATCTCGGATGTACCCTCTCAGGGAACTGAGTTGGAGGGTATGGAGGTTCTCTCAGAAGGAGAAATTTCAAATTCAGAAAGTGTATTACTTTTGACTGATTCGGAGGTTGTATCTTTCAGGTTTAAACTAGAACACCTCCGCCTGTTACTCAGGGAGGTGTTGGTGACTTTAGATGACTGTGATTCTACAGTAGTTATCGCTCCTGCGAAGTTGAGTAAATTGGACAGATATTTTGAATGGTGATGTGGCAGCTGCTTCTTTTTGGTTAAATAATCTTTCTGGGAAGTTTTCTGAGGAATATTCTAGTGAAGATTTTTAAAACTTTTGGAGTTGCTTAAGTATGCTAATGTTTTTATTTTTTATGCTGTTTTAGACATCATTAATATTAATGACTTTATGGTTAAAATCTTGGTCTGCTTTCATGTAGTTGGGGAAAGGCCACGACCTGTTACATATGGGATATATATAATATGTCGCAGTCTCTTGCCACCATGAAAGAAATTAATTTATCAGGTAAGATATTATAAATTGATATTTAGGGAAAGATGTTGTCTAGATTGTTTTATCTCTACTGTGACCGAAGGTAAAGGAGCTTTTCTTTCTCAGGACAAGAAGTCCAAAAGCAAATTTAAAGCTCCTAATCATTTGTGTCCTTTTCATCTTAAAAAGGCACAGAAATCTGTTTCCTCTGGTTCCGCCGTGAAGCCAAGTTCAAACTGGAACAAGTCTAAGCAGTCCAAGAAATCTACTTCCTCATCCAAGTCTGCATGACGGTACGGCCCCCAATCCAGAGGCTCTGGTAGAGGCCGACTTACACCTTTTCAGGAAGCTTAGTTTCAGTTTGTTTAGGATCCATGGGTTCTAAATATAGTCTCTCAGGATTGATAAATGGGTTTCAGAGCAAGGCCTCCCAGGAAAAAAAAAATCTGTCCATTGTTACAAGAAATCCAGTAAAGGCTCAAGGCCTTTTTTCAGTCAGTTTTAGATCTAGATTCTATGGGGCCCATTTATCAAAGGGCTTGCGGACCTGATCCGACACTGCGGATCAGGTCCGCAAGACCTCGCTAAATGCGGAGAGCAAAACGCTCTCCGCATTTAACATTGCACCAGCAGCTCACAAGAGCTGCTGGTGCAACGCCGCCCCCTGCTGACTCGCGGCCAATCGGCCGCCAGCAGGGAGCTGTCAATCAACCCGATCGTATTCGATCGGGTTGATTTCCGGCGATTCCTGTCCGCCTGCTCAGAGCAGGCGGACAGGGTTATGAAGCAGCGGTCTTTAGACCGCTGCTTCATAAGTTGTGTTTCTGGCGAGTCTGAAGACTCGCCAGAAACACGGCCCTTCAAGCTCAGTACGGAGCTTGATAAATGGGCCTGTATGGGAGTAATTGTCCCATTTCCATTGTTGGAACAAGGAATAAAGGTTTTACTCCAACCTCTTCATTGTTTCAAAGAAGGAGAGAACTTTCAGACTAGTCCTGAATCTGAATACATTTCTCAGAGTTTCTACTTTCAAAATGAAATGGAGACTATTTGGACTATTCTGTTCCTTTTCTCAAGGAAGATTATCAGTTTCTAAGGTTTGCCTTCCTGGTCTCTTCATCTGAGTGTTTTCAAATCAGATAGTGAATCTCTGTAGCCTCCCAGAGATAGATCTGATGGCCTCTCGGTTGAACCACAAACTTCCCAGATACTGTGTGAAGTTCATGGATCCTCAAACAGTGTTTGTGGATGCTCTGGTGGAACCATGGTCATTTAAACTAGCCTATGTTTTCCATCTCTGGTTCTGCTTCTCAGAGTGATTGCCAGAATCAGACAAGAGGGGGCATCAGTAATTCTGATTGCTCAAGCTTGATCTCACAGAGTTTGGTATGCAGATCTGGTTCAGATGTCTAGTTGTCCTCCTTGACCACTTCCTCAACATCCATACCTTCTATCTCAAGGACAATTTTTCCATCCAGATCTCAAGTCTCTAAGCTTGATGGCATGGAGATTGAATGGTTAGTTCTTAGACAGAGAGGGTTTTCAAATTCTGTTATTGAGACTTTGATACAGGCTCATAAGCCCATGACAGAAAGATTTATCTTGAGGTCTGGAGTGCCTTTATTTCAGGTGTTTGGATCATGGGTTTTCCTGGCATTCTTTTAGAATTCATAGGATTTTGCAGTATGGTTTAAATAAGGGTTTATCCTATAGTTCTTTGAACGGTCATATTTCTGCCCTTTCAGGTTTGTTCCACAAGAAGATTGCTAATCTTCTGACATTCATGGATTTGTTCAGGCTTTGGCCAGAATTAAAGCTGTTATTAAACCAGTTTCTCCTCCTTGGATTCTAAATTTGGTTTTGAAGATGTTTTAGGCTTCTCTATTTGAGCCAATGGGGTAGATTTAACCTTGGTCGAACTGACATGATTCGCTGTAGCAAATCATGTGGCTCAACCTCACTAAATGCTGACAGCATATGCTTTTGGCATTTAAAGGGACAGTCTACACCAGAATTTTTATTGTTTTCAAAGATAGATAATCCCTTTATTACCCATTTCCCAGTTTTGCATAACCAACACAGTTATAATAATATACTTTTAACCTCTGTGATTATCTTGTATCTAAGCCTCTGCAAACTGCCCATTTTTTCAGTTCTTTTGACAGACTTGCAGTCTAGCCAATCAGTGCCTGCTCCCAGATAACTTCTTGTGCACGAGCACAGTGTTATCTATATGAAATACGTGAACTAACACCCTCTAGTGGTGAAAAACTGTTAAAATGCAATCTGAAAGAGGTGGGCTTCAAGGTCTAAGAAATTAACATATGAACCTCCTAGGTTAAGCTTTCAACTAAGAATACCAAGAGAACAAAGCAAAATTGGTAATAAAAGTACATTGGAAAATTTAGTTTAAAAGTTTAAAATTACATGCTCTATCTGAATCATGAAAGTTTATTTTGGCCTAGACTGTCCCTTTAACAATCACCTGCTAGCAGGGGCCGTCAATTATCCTGACCTAAAAGGTGGCGGTGAAGTTAAGGAGCAGTAGTCTTACGACCGCTGCTTTTTAACTTCCGTTTCAGGGGGTCGGAAGCAGCATCCGCTGCTTAATAAATCTACCCCTATGCATTAACCTTCTTTATTTGAAGGTTTTGTTTATTTTGGCTATTTCTTCTTCTAAAAGAGTCTCTGAGTTATCTGCTCTTTCGTGTGATCCTCATCTAATTTTTTCATCAGGATAAAACAGTTTTACGAGTCAAATTTCACTTCTTACCTAAGGGTTGTATCTTCAGACAATATACATTTGGAAATTGTTGTCCCTTCTTTGTGTCCTAATCCCAAAAAATATTTGGAGAGACTTCATAATTTGGATGTTGTTAGAGCATTGATGTATTATCCTACTAAGGATTTCAGACAAACTTCCAGTTTGTTTTTTCATTTTTCTGGTTCCAGGAAAGGGCAGGAATTTTCTTCCGTTTCTGTGGCTTTTTTTGTTTGAAATCTATAAGGCTTACTTGGAGGCAGGTCAGCCTCCACCTAAACAGATTACTGCTCATTCTAACAGTTAAGTTGCCACTTGGGCTTTTAAGAATGAGGCTTCAGTTGACCAAATTTTCAAGGCAGCTACTGTGACTTCTTTGCACACACTTACTAAATTCTACCATTTTGATGTTTTTGCTTTTTTCTGAGGCTGCCTTTGGTAGTCCTTCATGCAGTTATCAAATTGGTTTTCTTTCCTATGTCATGGAGAGTCCACAAAACATTCTAATTACTAGTGGGATATTCACTCCTGGCCAGCAGGAGGAGGCAAAGAGCACCCTAGCAGAGCTGCCAAGTATCACCTCCCATACTCATAACCCCCAGTCATTCTCTGTGCCTTGATCACGGGAGGATGGCTTGTATGGTGTCTGAAGATTTTAATCCTTTTAATGGGTACTTTTCTCTGCAAGCAAGGATTGGGGTTATGCTGTATCCATGTCAATCTCTTTAGTAAGAGTAATGGTGGCTATTAGCAGTTAGAAGACGGCTAGGTAGTCTGTGCTTAAACTTCTAACATTATTGCTACCCCTATTATAGAAAGCCAGAGTTGGTTACTATGTTCTTTCTTTTCTATAGGTCCCTGGTAGATATGGTGAAGCTGCCACACCTCAGAAAACAGCTCCTGCCTGACAGAGCAGGATCCACAGGTAAGTGCTTTCCCTTCTAGGTTTGAAGGTACCGGCACTATAGGGGTTAAATCCTTGTGGAAAGTATTTGAATCTGTTTTAGAGGCACTGCTTTTATGTGTAAAAAGGCATAATTTTTTATGAGGGCTCAGAGATGGGAGAGTGTATGAAGTGTTTGACATGTGTTTGTTTTACTTCTTACTTGTTGCAATCACTTTTCAGCTCAGTTTATTGGCCCAATCACTTTTGCTCTGCTGCTGTTGGTTTTCACGCCATCTTTGTTTGGCACAATTTTTTAAAAAAAAGTTTAGTTTTTTTTTATTGCGGTCACGTGACCGCTTCTCGGCACATACATTTTTCAACTTCTCTGCTCAGATCGGAGGTTGCCGCGGTGAGTGTGGAGGCTGCATTTTCTTCTTTCTACAGTGGCAAGTGGATTTGGGCTGTTCCGGTAACAAGGAGGTGTTTTTTTGCTACCTGGTGTGTCTGGTTTTCTGTGCTAGTGGGATAGCAACTTCTGGAGGGGTAAGACCTCAGCAGAGCTGAGGGTTTTAAGTGCTTATTTATGGGGGGGGGGGTAATATCTTTTTATTATCTAACAAAAAGGCATGATTATACAATAATACAAAATGGTAACAAAACATGGCAAGGTTATCAATGTTAATAGTCAGTAATACATAAATTACAGACATGGTAAAAAAAATCATTTTATTCTCAGAAGTGGACAAAGCGTTGTATTGCTCCACCGCTATTTGTAGTCTAATTTCTTTTTTTTAAAAAGACGAAAACTGGGACTATGCTTGTCCTTCCAAGATTTGAGGATAAGCTGTCTCGCAATGAGAATGGCTGTATTAATCAAATATCTGTTTTGAGAATTCAGATTGTTAAATAAAAAAAAAAATATGATATTGATTCAACATAATTTTGGTATCCATAAATTTATTCAACCAGAAACCGATTCGAGACCATAGTTTTTGTATCATAGGACATTGCCAGAAACAGTGGAGAAGATCCCCTTCCCATGAACGACATTTGGAGCATGAAATTCTATCAGAGGGATTCCATTTTGATCTCATGAGAGGGGTTATATATGATCTATTTATTAGCTTCATATGGGCCTCTTTCCAAGATATTGATACTGTATACTGGTTAATTCTGGTAAAAGCATTTTTGAAATCATCAAATTGGATATTCTGTAGAGCCTTAATCCATTTGGAATATAGCGTCCTTAGATCCTTTTTACCCTGTTTTGATATGTACATATTATATAGCAGAGCCATAGATTGGAGGCCTGACTTATACGTTTTAATCAACGCATCCATCACACCCAAAGAGCACTGTTCTTCACTACAGATCTTCTTGACTTACAAAAAATGTCTCAATTGGAGGTAAGCAAACAAATCTTTATTGCTCAGACTAAAATCTTGAACCAGCTGATTAAATAATTTGATCGTGTTTGTATCTTCATCTAAAAATTTACAAATTTAAGGCCCTTCCGAGCCCATTTATTAAAGATTTTGGGTCTAAACCAAGCTTAAATTCCGTGTTCCCTTATATAGGCAGAAAGGAAGAGGATAAATTATCGATAGATAGCCCTTTGCAGATTTTATTCCAGGCCTCAACTATATTATGAAATGTATACTTGGGAATGGAAATTTTAAACCATTAATTCTAGGAATATGTAGAATAGCTTTGAGGGAGTATGGGAAAATAATATTTCTTCTATAAAGGTAAGGCGAGTCCACTGATTCATCCTTTACTTGTGGGATATTATCCTCCTGCTAACAGGTAGTGGCAAAGTGCACCACAGCAGAGCTGTCTATATAGCTCCTCCCTTAGCTCCACCCCCCAGTCATTCTCTTTGCCTATTTTCGCGCCTCAGATGCGCAGTTAGTTTCTCTCAGCAAGCAGCAAGCTCTAACTCCTGAGGGCCCTGGTGGATGTTTTGGGCCAAATCGAAGCTTTAACCCCACATTTACTATCCCTGAGGGCAGGTAGGGCCACAGCAGGGCGTGGCAAGGTGCTGAGGGTGTTTTTTTCCGAATTTAGGCCTAATTTCAATCCGGTTTACACATTAAGGGGTTAAATGTTATAATTCATTGTGGGGCAATCTTAACTACATATATTGTGTCTGCTTGCAAAATTTTGAAAAATTTGGTGCATTTTAAGGCTGTTTTGCAGAACATGTATGCTTTTTTTCTCTTAAAGGCACAGTACCGTTTTTTAAGATTGTTATTTTTTTCACTAAATAAAGTGTTTTCATGCTTGTTTGTAGTCATTACTAGCCTGTTCAAAATATCTGACATTGAGGAAAGTCAATGTTCAATATGTTTAGAAGCCATTGTGGAACCTCCACTTAGAATGTGTCCCTCATGCACTGAAAGGTCAATAAATTGCAAAGAACATATTTTAGCTACTTAAAGTATGTCGCAGGATGATTCTCAGTCAGAAGGGAATCAGGTTATGCCATCTAATTCTCCACAAGTGTCACAACCATTAACGCCCGCTCAAGCAACGCCAAGTACTTCTAGTGCGTCTAATTCTTTCACCCTGCAAGATATGGCCGCAGTTATGAATACTACCCTCACAGAGGTTTTATCTAAGTTGCCTGGGTTGCAGGGGAAGCGCAATAGGTCTGGTTTGTGAACAAACGCTGAGCCCTCTGACGCTTTATTAGCCATATCCGATGTACCCTCACAATGTTCTGAGTTGGGGGTGAGGGATTCGCTGGCTGAGGGAGACTTTTCTGATTCAGGAAATATGTTCCCTCAGACAAACTCAGATATGACGGCTTTCAAATTTAAACTAGAACACCTCTGCTTATTGCTCAGGGAGGTTTTAGCGACTCTGGATGATTGTGACCCTATTTTAGTTCCAGAGAAATTGTGTAAAATGGACAGATTCCTAGAGGTTCCTGCCTACACTGATGTTTTTCCGTTCCCTAAGAGGATTTCGGACATTTTTACTAAAGAGTGGGATAGACCAGGTATTCCGTTCGCTCCCCCTCCTACTTTTAAGAAAATTTTTCCCATATCAGATACTCGTGGCAGACGGTCCCTAAGGTGGAGGGAGCTATTTCTACCCTGGCTAATTGTACAACTATACTTATTGAGGACAGTTGTGCTTTCAAAGATTCCATGGATAAAAAATTAGAGGGTCTCCTGAAGAAAATATTTGTTCATCAAGGTTTTCTTCTTCAACCTATAGCGTGCATTTTTTGGTTTGAGGCTCTTGAAGAGGCTCTTCAGGTTGACACCCCATTAGATGATATTCTGGATAGAATTAGGGCTCTCAAGCTAGCTAATTCTTTCATTACAGATGCCGCTTTTCAATTGGCTAAATTAGCGGCAAATAATTCAGGTTTTTGCCATTTTAGCGCATAGAGCGTTATGGCTTAAGTCCTGGTCTGCTGATGTGTCATCAAAAGCTAAGCTTTTAGCCATCCCTTTCAAGGGTAAGACCCTATTCGGGCCTGAACTGAAAGAGATCATTTCAGACATCACTGGAGGGAAAGGCCATGCCCTTCCTCAGGATAAGACGAATAAGATGAGGACCAAACAAAATACTTTTCGTTCCTTTCGAAACTTCAAAGGTGGTCCCTCTACCTCTCCCACTGCCGCAAAGCAAGAGGGAAATTTTGCTCAATCCAAGTCAGTCTGGAGACCTAACCAGACTTGGAACAAAGGTAAACAGGCCAAGAAGCCCGCTGCTGCCACCAAGTCAGCATGAAGGGGTAGCCCCCGATCCGGGACCGGTTCTAGTAGGGGGCAGACTTTCTCTCTTCGCTCAGGCTTGGGCAAGAGATGTTCAGGACTCCTTGGCTTTAGAAATATTAACCCAGGGGTATCTTCTAGATTTCAAAGATTCTCCCCCAAGGGGGAGATTCCATCTTTCTCAATTGTCTGTAAACCAGACAAAAAGAGAGGCGTTCTTACACACTGTAGAAGACCTATATACCATGGGAGTGATCTGCCCAGTTCCGAGAACAGAACAGGGCCAAGGGTTCTACTCCAATCTGTTTGTGGTTCCCAAAAAAGAGGGAACTTTCAGACCAATTTTGGATCTCAAGATCCTAAACAAATTCCTCAGAGTCCCATCCTTCAAGATGGAGACCATTCTGATTATTTTGCCAATGATCCAGGAGGGTCAATATATGACCACCGTGGACTTAAAGGATGCATATCTACACATTCCTATCCAAAAAGATCATCACCAGTTCCTCAGGTTCGCCTTTCTGGACTAGCATTACCAGTTTGTAGCTCTTCCCTTCAGGTTGGCCACGGCTCCCAGAATTTTCACAAAGGTGCTAGGGTCCCTTCTGGCGGTTCTAAGGGCGCGGGGCATAGCTGTGGCGCCTTATCTGGACGATATCTTAATCCAGGCGTCGACTTACCAACTAGCCAAGTCTCACACGGACATCGTGTTGGCTTTTCTAAGATCTCACGGGTGGAAGGTGAACATTAAAAAGAGTTCACTTATCCCTCTTACAAGAGTTCCATTCCTGGGAACTCTGATAGATTCGGTAGACATGAAATTTTTTCTGACGGAGGTCAGGAAATCAAAAATTTTATCCTACTGCCGAGCTCTTCATTCCATTCCTCGGCCGTCTGTGGCTCAGTGTATGGAGGTAATCGGCTTAATGGTAGCGGCAATGGACATAGTTCCGTTTGCTCGCTTGCATCTCAGACCACTGCAACTTTGCATGCTCAAACAGTGGAATGGGGATTATGCAGATTTATCTCCTCAGATAAATCTGGACCAAGAGACCAGAGACTCTCTTCTTTGGTGGTTGTCACAGGATCATCTGTCCAAGGTAATGTGTTTCCGCAGGCCAGCGTGGGTCATAGTGACGACGGACGCCAGCCTATTGGGCTGGGGTGCAGTCTGGAATTCCCTGAAAGCACAGGGTTTGTGGACTCAGGAGGAGGCTCTCCTCCCGATAAATATTCTAGAACTGAGAGCGATATTCAACGTGCTTCAGGCGTGGCCTCAGCTGGCGTCGGCCAGATTCATAAGATTCCAGTCGGACAATATCACGACTGTAGCATATATCAATCATCAGGGGGGAACAAAGAGTTCTCTAGAGATGATAGAGGTTACCAAAATAATTCGATGGGCAGAGACTCGCTCTTGCCATCTATCAGCAATCTATATCCCAGGAGTGGAGAACTGGGAAGCGGATTTTCTAAGTCGTCAGACTTTTTATCCGGGAGAGTGGGAACTCCATCCGGAGGTGTTTGCACAATTGATTTGGCAATGGGACACACCAGAATTGGATCTGATGGCGTCTCGTCAGAACGCCAAACTTCCTCGTTACGGGTCCAGGTCAAGGGATCCTCAGGGAGTACTGATAGATGCTCTAGCAGTACCCTGGTCGTTCAACCTGGCTTATGTGTTTCCACCATTTCCTCTCCTCCCTCGTTTGATTGCCAGAATCAAACAGGAAAGAGCTTCGGTGATTTTGATAGCACCTGCGTGGCCCACGCAGGACTTGGTATGCAGACCTGGTGGACATGTCATCTCTTCCACCATGGACTCTGCCACTGAGACAGGACGTTCTGATTCAAGGTTCGTTCCAGCATCCAAATCTAGTTTCTCTGCGGCTAACTGCTTGGAGATTGAACGCTTGATCTTATCCAAGCGGGGTTTCTCGGTGTCGGTCATAGATACCGACTCGAAAGCCTGTCACCAGGAAAATTTATCATAAGATATATCTTTATTGGTGCGAATCCAAAGGCTACTCATGGAGTAAGATCAGGATTCCTAGGATTTTGTCCTTTCTCCAAGAAGGATTGGAGAAGGGGCTATCAGCTAGTTCCTTAAAGGGACAGATATCTGCTTTATCAATTCTACTGCACAAACGTCTGGCAGATGTTCCAGACGTTCAGTCGTTCTGTCAGGATTTAGTTAGAATCAAGCCTGTGTTTAAACCTGTTGCTCTGCCATGGAGTTTGAATTTAGTTCTTAAAGTTCTTCAAAGGATTCTGTTTGAACCTATGCATTCCATAGATATTAAGCTTCTATCTTGGAAAGTTCTGTTTTTAGTTGCTATCTCTTCGGCTCGAAGAGTTTCTGAACTATCTGCATTGCAATGCGACTCGCCTTATCTTGTTTTCCATGTTGATAAGGTGGTTTTGCGTACCAAACCTGGATTCCTTCCTAAGGTTGTTACTAATAAGAATATTAATCAGGAAATTGTTGTTCCTTCTCTGTGTCCTAATCCTTCCTCTAAGAAGGAGCGTCTATTGCATAACTTGGACGTGGTTCGTGCTTTGAAGTTTTACTTGCAAGCGACCAAAGATTTCCGTCAAACATCTTCTTTGTTTGTTGTCTATTCTGGAAAACGTAGAGGTCAAAAAGCCACGGTTACCTCTCTTGCCTTTTGGCTGAAAAGCATCATCCGTTTGGCATACGAGACTGCTGGACAGTAGCCTCCTGAAAGAATTACAGCTCACTCTACTAGAGCGGTGGCTTCCACATGGGCTTTTAAAAATTATGCTTCTGTTGAACAGATTTGTAAGGCTGCGACTTTGTCTTCGCTTCATACCTTTTCCAAATTTTACAAATTTGATACCTTTGCTTCTTCGGAGGCTATTTTTGGGAGAAAAGTTCTTCAAGCAGTGGTGCCTTCTGTTTAACCATCTGTCTTGTCCCTCCCGTTCATCCGTGTCCTGTAGCTTTGGTATTGTATCCCACAAGTAAAGGATGAATCCGTGGACTCGTCTTATCTTTATAGAAGAAAAGTAAATTTATGCTTACCTGATAAATTAATTTCTTCTATGGTAAGACAAGTCCACGGCCCGCCCTGTCATTTTAAGACAGATTATATTTTTTTTATTTAAACTTCAGTCACCTTTGCACCTTGTAGTTTCTCCTTTTTCTTCCTGTACCTTCGGTCGAATGACTGGGGGGGGGGGGGCTAAGGGAGGAGCTATATAGACAGCTCTGCTGTGGTGCTCTTTACCACTTCCTGTTAGCAGGAGGATAATATCCCACAAGTAAAGGATGAATCCGTGGACTCGTCTTACCATAGAAGAAATTAATTTATCAGGTAAGCATAAATTTACTTTTTTTATTACCGCAAACGCTGTTTTGCTGATAATAGAAAAATTGTTGCACTTTTATTATTTAAAGGCGCAGTACACGTTTTAGTTAAAAAATTTTGTCTATGTAATTTGACTTCAAAGCTCAATATATCAAGTAAAAAACGACTATTATTGCTATTGCTAGTCTGTTTAACATGTCTGAACTTGAGGAAACTATTTGTTCTATGTGTTTGGATGCCATTGTGGAACCCCCTCTTACTTTTTGTCCCTCATGTACTGAAAGGGCCTTACAATGTAAAGTGCAGATTTTATTTAAGGAAAGTGTGTCTAAGGATGATTCTCAGTCTGATGAGAATCAGGGCATGCCGCCAAATTCTCCCCAAGCGTCACAACCTTTAACGCCCACCCAAGCGACGCCGGGTTCTTCAACCGCATTTACCTCATTTACTCTGCAGGATATGGCTGCAGTTATGTCATGTACCCTTACAGAGGTGTTATCTAAGTTGCCAGTGTTACAGGGCAAACGCAGCAGGACAGAGATCAATTTGAATACTGAGACCTCTGATGCTTTGTTGGCTATTTCCGATGTACCCTCACAGGGATCTGATTTGGGGGTCAGGGAACTTCTGTCTGAGGGGGAACTTTCCGATTTGGGAAGTGTTTTACTTCAGACGGACTCGGACGTCATGTCCTTTATATTTACGCTTGATCACCTCCGCCTATTACTTTCGGGAATTTTTAGCGACTCTGGATGACTGTGACTCTATTGTGGTACCACCAGAGAAATTGTGTAAGATGGACAAATACTTAGTGGTGCCTGCTTACTCTGATGTTTTTCCGGTTCCTAAGAGAATCTCGGAAATTATTACGCGGGAATGGGACAAACCGGGTATCCCGTTCTCAACTTCTCCTAATTTTAAGAAAATGTATCCCATATCTGACACTGTTCGGGACTCTTGGCAAACAGTCCTTAAGGTGGAGGGAGCTATATCTACCCTGGCTAAGCGTACAACTATTCCTATTGAGGACAGTTGTGCTTTCAAAGACCCTATGGATAAGAAATTGGAGGGTCTCCTAAAAAAGTTATTTATTCATCAGGGTTTCCTTTTACAACCGACGGTCTGCATTGTACCAGTTACCACTGCGGCGGCCTTCTGGTTTGACACCTTAGAAGAGTCTCTTAAGACGGAGACTCCTTTAGAGGACATTTTAGATAGAATTAAGGCTCTTAAGCTGGCTTATTCTTTTATTATGGTTGCCGCCTTTCAGATTGCCAAATTGGCGGCTAAGAATGCTGGATTTGCCATTTTAGAGCGTAGAGCGTTATGGTTAAAATCTTGGTCTGCTGATGTGTCATCTAAGTCAAAACATTTGGCTATTCCTTTCAAAGGGAAGACCCTATTCTGGCCTGACTTGAAAGAAATCATTTCTGACATTACGGGAGGTAAGGGTCATCTCCTACCTCAGGATAGAACTGCTAAAATGAGGGGTAAACAAAATAATTTTCGTTCCTTTCGGAACTTCAAAGGAGTCCCCTCTTCTTCCTCTTCTTCAGCTAAACAGGAAGGGAATTTTACTCAGGCCAAGTCCGTCTGGAGACCCAACCAGGCTTGGAACAAGGGTAAACAACCCAAAAAGCCCGCTGCTGTTACCAAGACAGCATGAAGGGGCGGCCCCCGATCCGGGACCGGATCTAGTAGGGGGCAGACTTTCTCTCTTTGCTCAGGCTTGGGTAAGAGATGTTCAGGACCCCTGGACACTGGAAATCGTGTCCCAAGGGTATCAACTGGCATTCAAAGATTCTCTCCCAAGGTGGAGGTTTCTTCTTTCACGATTGTCTGTCGACCAGATAAAAAGAGAGGCGTTCTTACGTTGTGTAAAAGACCTCTCTACTATGGGAGTAATTTGTCCCGTTCCAATACTGGAACAGGGGCAGGGGTTTTACTCAAATCTTTTCGTGGTTCCCAAAACAGAGGGAACGTTCAGACCCATTTTAGATCTCAAGAGTCTACACAGGTTTCTCAGAGTCCCATCCTTCAAGATGGAGACTATTCGAACAATTCTACCAATGATCCAGGAGGGTCAATATATGACTACCGTGAACTTGAAGGATACATACCTTCATATTCCTATCCACAAGGATCATCATCAGTTCCTAAGGTTTGCCTTCCTGGACAAACATTTTCAGTTCGTGGCTCTTCCCTTCAGGTTGGCCACAGCACCCAGGATCTTCACGAAGGTTCTAGGGTCCCTTCTGGCGGTTCTCAGGCCGCAGGGTATTGCAGTGGCGCCTTATCTAGACGATATTCAGATCTAGGCGTCGTCTTACCATCTGACAAAGTCTCATACAGACATGGTTATGTCCTTACTGAGGACTAACAGGTGGAAGGTGAATCTAGAAAAGAGTTCACTAATTCCACAGACAAGGGTTCCCTTCTTGGGAACTCTGATAGATTCCATAGCCATGAAAATTTTCTTGACAGAGGTCAGAAAGTTAAAGATTCTGAATACATGCCGAACCCTTCAGTCCAATCCTCGGCCATCAGTGGCTCAGTGCATGGAGGTCATAGGATTGATAGTGGCAGCAATGGACATCATCCCATTTGCTCGTTTTCATCTCAGACCGCTACAACTGAGCATGCTCAGGCAGTGGAATGGAGATTATGCAAATTTGTCTCCTCAGATAGATCTGGATCAGGAGACAAGAGACTCTCTTCTTTGGTGGTTGTCGCCAGATCATCTATCCCAAGGGACATGCTTCCGCAGACCCTCATGGGTGATAGTGACAACGGACGCCAGTCTACTAGGTTGGGGTGCAGTCTGGAATTCCCTGAAGGCTCAGGGTGTGTGGACTCGGTCGGAGTCTCTGCTTCCAATAAATATTCTGGAATTGAGAGAAATATTCAATGCGCTTCAGGCTTGGCCTCAGTTGGCTTCAGCCAAATTCATCCGTTTTCAGTCGGACAACATCACGACTGTGGCTTACATCAGTCATCAGGGAGGGACAAGGAGTTCCTTAGCGATGACAGAAGTATCCAGGATAATTCGGTGGGCGGATGCTCACTCTTGTTATCTGTCAGCAATCTACATCCCAGGAGTGGACAACTGGGAAGCGGACTTTTTAAGCAGACAGACGTTTCATCCGGGGGAGTGGGAACTCCATCCAGAGGTCTTTGCCGCCCTGATTCTCAGATGGGGCAGACCGGAATTGGATCTGATGGCGTCTCGTCAGAATGCCAAGCTCCCAAGATACGGATCCAGGTCAAGGGATCCTCAGGCCGAACTGATAGATGCTTTGGCAGTGCCTCGGTCGTTCAACCTAGCAACCTGCTCTCCTTCCCCAAGTGATTGCTCGGATCAAACAGGAGAGGGCTTCAGTAATCCTAATCGCACCTGCATGGCCTCGCAGGACTTGGTATGCCGATCTAGTGGACATGTCCTCTCTGCCGCCGTGGATGCTTCCATTGAGGCAGGACCTTCTCATTCAGGGACCCTTCCAACATCCGAATCTAGTTTCTTTGCAACTGACTGCTTGGAGATTGAACGCTTGATTTTATCTAAGCGGGGGTTCTCTGATTCAGTCATGGATACTTTGATTCAGGCACGTAAGCCTGTTACTAGAAAGATCTACCATAAGATATGGCGTAAATATCTTTATTGGTGCGAATCCAGAGGCTACTCATGGAGTAGAGTTAGGATTCCCAGGATTCTATCTTTTCTCCAAGAAGGATTGGAGCAAGGGTTATCAGCAAGTTCCTTAAAGGGACAAATCTCTGCTTTGTCAATTTTACTACACAAACGTTTGGCAGATGTTTCAGACGTTCAGTCCTTTTGTCAGGCTCTGACCAGAATCAAGCCTGTGTTTAGACCAATTGCTCCACCCTGGAGTTTGAATTTACTTCTTAATGTTCTTCAAGGGGTTCCGTTTGAACCCATTAATTCCATAGATATTAAGTTGTTATCTTGGAAGGTTTTATTTTTGGTTGCTATTTCTTCTGCTCGTAGAGTTTTCAGCGTTACAATGTGACTCGCCTTATCTTATCTTCCATTCTGATAAGGTGGTTTTACATACCAAACCTGGTTTCCTTCCTAAGGTTGTTTCAAATAAGAATATTAATCAGGAAATTGTTGTTCCTTCATTATGTCCTACTCCTTCTTCTAAGAAGGAGCGTCTGTTGCATAACTTGGACGTGGTCCGTGCCCTGAAGTTTTACTTGCAGGCGACTAAGGAATTTCATCAATCATCTTCATTATTTGTTGTTTTTTCTGGAAAGCGTAGGGGCCAGAAAGCTACGGCTACCTCTCTTTCTTTTTGGCTGAAGAGTATCATTTGTCTGGCATATGAGACTGCTGAACAGCAGCCTCCTGAAAGAATTACAGCTCATTCTACTAGGGCTGTGGCTTCCTCATGGGCATTTAAAAACGATTCTTCTGTTGAACAGATTTGCAAGGCTGCAACTAGGTCGTCTCTTCACACTTTTTCCAAATTTTACAAATTTGATACTTTTGCTTCTTCTGAAGCTGTTTTTGGGAGAAAGGTTCTTCAAGCAATGGTGCCTTCCATTTAGGTTCCAGTCTTGTCCCTCCCTTTCATCTGTGTCCTATAGCTTTGGTATTGTATCCCATAAGTAAGGATGAAATCCGTGGACTCGTCATATCTTGTAAAAGAAAAGGAAATTTATCCTTACCTGATAAATTTATTTCTTTTACGATATGACGATTCCACGGCCCACCCTGTCATTTCTAAGACAGGTATTTATTTATTTTTTGTTAAACTTCAGTCACCTCTGCACCTTTGGCTTTTCCTTTCTCTTCCTAACTTCGGTCGAATGACTGGAGTGGGAGGGAAGGGAGGAGCTATATATACAGCTCTGCTGTGGTGCTCTTTGCCACTTCCTGCTAATCAGGAGGCGTTATCCCATAAGTAAGGATGAAATCCGTGGACTCGTCATATCGTAAAAGAAATACATTTATCAGGTAAGCATACATTTCCTTTTCTCCAGGTCCAAGGATCCAATGGCTCTGGAGACAGATGCTTTGAGAATGCTTTGGTTGTTGTGGCTAGCTTGAGTTTCATCTCCTGGTTCTGTTATCCAGAGTTATAGCCAAGATCCGGCAAGAGTATGCATCAGCAATTCTAATTGCTCCGAAATGGCCTCAAAGAAATTGGTTTGCAGTGTCGTATTCCTCACTCTAGGGCTGTGTCACTAAATATGAGTATTTAGCAACAGGCGATGATTCTCGCAAGAGGATAGAAAAAGAGATGTAGCTGTAAGAATTATTCTTTAATCTGACTATTAAATGCCTTGATTAGACAAAACCCTAACTATAGACAAATATTCAATCTGGGTTATCTAACAGATTAAATTAATACAAATATTAGTTGACATAAATCATTTATTAATCACAACAAGATTAATACATACCTTGAGATCTGAAGGTAACAGATAACAATTGCTTCATACAAATTTAAAGTTTATATACACATTTTAAGCCAATCAATTTAAAGCATACCATAAATGAAAGGCTATCTTTATATATTTTAACTTCCTTAAATGACTTTATAATTTTGGCTGACATATAGAAAATACTATTTTAACTTGTTCATGCGCAGTGTATTAGAGTGTTAATAATACTATGTGTCTAGCTAGCAGTATAGGTGTTCTGATTGACAACAGCAACTGAATGTACATGTCACAGTCCTAAATACAGTGTCCTTAAAAAAGCATTAACCAATTACTAACTAAATTCTGACTAATCCTATCTAGGTTAATTTAATTTATAACTCTTTATTCCATATTCTATATTTTATAAATACACATCATAAACTTAAAGAAATAATGATTTAGCAATAGATTTATTATTTTATTTTATATCTAAATGTTTTATCTATGAAGAACATATTTAATGTGTAATTCTTCTTTGAAATAGTATAATTTATTCTAATCATCATTTTATAACTCCACATTCCCCCACTTTCTTTTCTTTTTGTCAGACACAATCCCAATGATAAAACACTAAGGGCCAATACAGTAGAAACTACCAGACATAAAGGATTTGACGTCATACACTACAATAAAGAATGTTCCAACAATTACATAGTTCATAAGTAAAAATGTTCAAGTCGTGATTGAAGGAATCAAATCCATAGCAGCATCATTGCAGAGAAAGTTCAGTTCATAACTACCTTAGCAGTAAGATACATTTGTTGCAGAATTGAAAGCAATAAAGTCTGTAGGAGCAGTTCCATCAAGAAATACATGTGTAATCTTTATAGTGCTTACAAACAGGAACAATAGTGTATATAACCACTGAAAAGGCCAAGGAAGAACCATAGGGTGAAACAAGTAGATGGCACAGTTGGTTGCAGGTAACGATTGCAGCAACCATAGGTAAACTTGTCACAAGGCCTCAGCATGTCCAGTAGTAGTCAGGCAGAGCAATTCAGAAGAGCCCAAGTGCAAACCAAAAGAATTCCATCCAGACACCAAGAAAAGAGAGAGGTAGGAGTATCCTAAAAGAAATTAAAAGAAAGTATTAGTATACAATATTGATATCAAATTATTCTATATGTCAGTCAAATTGGATTAGGAAGCCTAGTTGTATCAAGCGAAACTGAATAAGCAGAATATAAAGGTACATAACGTTTTTGTTGTGAATTAAGATGTTCCAGGGTTGTAAGTTGTCTAACTAATTTTTTGTTTAAATGCTTTTGATAACAAACACAACCACACATAAAAATGAGCATAACAATTTGAACAATAGTTAAAACAATAACAGGGTGTAACATAATATAAAAAAATTGAGTAGCTGTACTACTAAACCCAAATACAGATTCCCACCAAGATATATTTGCATCCTGTAAAACACTAGATGTAGCTGATTTTAAAATTCCTTATGTGTTCAACTGTAATTTTAGTATCTACAGAAACATGTTTTAGATTTTGTAACAAAGAAAAAAATTATAGTAGAATAAGTTAACCATTTCTTCATTTGTGATCCCATACCCAAAGGTAAATCATAAACAGAAAAATTCATAACTTGGTCCCATGTTAAATTTAAAGTAATATTAAGAGTTTGGGGCATGGTAAAATTTCAATTAGATGATGCAATATAATTAAGTGAAATAGTATTACACTATGTATCCAAGTATTGAAGAATCCAGCAGCACGGCAGTATAATTGAAAAAGGAAACTTTTATTTCTCCATCAAACAACACATGCGAGTAGTGGACAAAATTATGTACCATGTAATAAATAAGAACTAGCAAATAAATTATCCTGTGTTTGGAATATAATAGTATCAGAATTAAATAAATGAAAACAAACTCTGTAAGATCCCAAATAAAATACCGGTCTAAGTACATTAAAATACCTTTGTAAGGTACAAGACTTTTGATTTTCCCAACATGTTTCTTTAGTTGTATGAAATTGTGAAAGGGAAAAGATAAACAAATTTGCATTGGAATGACACAATGATACATCAACAAGTGTCCATTTTGACTCATCAATGTTATGCGACACCCATTGATGCGACAATACTGGAAACAGTAATGAACCATTAGCAGGAAGACCAATTGTCGCTAAGTGATCTTTACCAGACCAAGGAATTAATGTATGAATCATACAAAATTCAGTGGTGCAGTCAGATAAAATTACTTCCCACCATAAAAGATGTGTCATGGCAAAATTAGTGACTGACTTAGATGCAGCTAAACTTAAAGAAGCTGGACACTTTCCAGACCATAAACTCTGAAGCTGAATCTTTAAGTCAGTAGATAGATCAGATTGTACTTGAGAGCATAACATAGCCCAGGCTGTTTCATGTGTAAAATTATATAATTCATTTACTAAAACATTAAATTTATCTTTAATAATATTAGTAAAATCCACCATAACATAAGTTTGATATTGCTGGAGATTAGCAATATTATTGTTAATTCCATATTGAGTATCTAAGCCTGTAGCTGCATGAGAGGCAATATTTGCTAATTTATCCTATATTATAAAAGGCCAAGTGTGTTTGTCCGCAGCTGTCATGCGCAGTAGAGACAGCACGAGGACAAACACACCTGGCCTTGGATTCCCTACCTGGTCTGCCGAGCCGACTGCTGCAAAAAGAAGTGGGCGTGGCCATGCGTGAAGGGGGCATGGCCTGGAGTTAAGACCCGTGAAGGGGGCGTGGCCTAGCATGAAGGTCCGTGAAGGGGGCGGGGCAGGGCCATGAAAGGCCGTGGAGAGAGCTCAAACAGCTCAAAAGAGGGGAGAGGGGGGAGAGAGAGATCAAGAGGGGAGAAAGAGACAGGGGAGAACGAGAGTGAGGGGGGAGAGAGAGAGGGGAGATGGAGAGAAAAAGAGGGGAGATGTGGAGAGAGAGAGAGGGGGGAGAGAAAGAGGGGAGAGAGAGAGGGGGGAGAGAGAGAGGGGAGAGAGAGAGACAGAGGGGGGGAGATAGAGAGAGAGGGGAGAGAGAGGGGGGAGAGAGAGAGAATGGGAGAGAGAGGGGAGAGAGAGAGGGGGAGAGAGAGGTGGTAGAGAGAGAGGGTAGAGAGAGAGAGAGGAGAGAGGGGGGAGAGAGAGAGGGGAGAGAGGGAGGTGGGACAGAGAGAGAGGGGAGGGGGGGAGAGAGAGAGAGACAGAGGGGGGATGGAGAGAGAGGGGAGAGAGACAGAGGGGGGAGATAGAGAGGGGGGAGAGAGAGAGAGGTTGAGAGAGGTGAAAGAGAGGGGAGAGAGAGAGGGGGGAGAGAGAGAGAGACAGAGAGAGGAGAGAGAGAGAGATGTTGAGAGAGGGGCGAGAGAGAGAGGGGAAAGAGAGAGAGAGGGGAGAGAGAAAGAGAGAGGAGAGAGAGAGATGTTGAGAGAGGGGCGAGAGAGAGAGGGGAAAGAGAGAGAGAGGGGAGAGAGAAGAGAGAGGGGAGAGTGAAAGAGAGAGGGGAGAGAGAGAGAGGGGAGAGAGGGGGGGGGCGAGAGAGAGGGGAGAGAGAGAGATAGGGGAGAGAGAGAGAGAGAGAGAGGGGGGAGATAGAGAGAGAGAGGGGAGAGAGAGAGGGGGTGGAGAGAGAAAGGGGAGAGGGAGAGGGGAGAGAGAGAAAGAGAGAGGTGAGATAGAGAGAGAGGGGAGATAGGGAGAGAGAGAGCGCAAAAGAGGGGGGAGAGAGAGAGTGCAAAAGAGAGGGGGAAAGAGAGCGCAAAAGAGAGGGGGGAGAGAGAGAGCGCAAAAGAGAGGGGGGAGAGAGAGAAAGCAAGAGAGTAGGAGGGAGAGAACGCAAGGGGTGGGACCACTGTACTGCAAAAAATGGCCCGTGTGAACGGGCTTTAGGACTAGTATCTTAATATTTCAGAATGTATTTGTGCAGTAGAGCCAATCATACTACCTTATGCTCCCAAGCCAGTCGCAAGTACATCTCTTCTAGGTCTATGATTAGATCGAAGAGAAACATTTTGCAGTAAACTTTCATGAAACCACCATTTGAATGATTTTTCTTGTACAGACACAAAGGGAGTGCAGTTTGAATATTGTGTAGAAACCATCCACCGTGACAATTGAAAGTGCCAAGTAACTAAACGATATTCAACATCATAAGCAACTTGTGTCGCAGAATCTAAACGTACCTGAATAGGATCACCTCCATGAAAAGGTTTATCTAAGGAGGTAGGTATAGGTTTAGACAAAGGAAGTGAAGTAGTAGTAGTACAAATAAACTAATATGAACAGAAAATTGGGAAATACCATGGTCCATACATTGCCATAATCCTACAGAATCAAAAGGATTCAAATGATTAACTAATAAAGTAGCAGGTAGATAAGAAACATTAGAGAAATCTACTGTGCTACTTGTATCACAAGATAAAATATTATCTGACATAACCAAAGGAACTTGTTTATCATCATGTAGAATTCCTGCAGGAGAAGAAAGTAAATCAATACTGCATAGGAGACAGATGTTCACTCCTGTATGGGGTATGCCACCAAATCCTGGAATAATAAGATGAGAAGCATTAATATACCATTCTTGTAAATAATCAAACTTTTTCACACTAGCAACAAAAAGTGCAACAAACTGAGGAGAAATAGAAGGATGGGAAATATGATAAATAGGTCTTGAAGGTGAAAGGACGAGACGATTACAATGAGTCATTAAAATAGTACCAGCTGTGGAGTGAGATTTAAGAAACATAGGCTGATAATCAGATTGTTTAGTAGAATTATCATTCTGTGGTAAACTCCTTACTTTATTATGAATTATTTGGGAAACAAATATATTAGAATAGCAAAAACAGTTAAGCATTACAGTCACAAAACAACATGCACATGCTTTTAAAGAAAACATTAAATGGTTGGAATAAACTATGTGGGGATAATATAATAAAAATATAATATGGCTTAAATATCTCAGGCAACCTTATGGTCCAAGACAATATATTAACAACTAAAATAAAATATATATGTATTTTCTTAGACAACTTAACAATTATATGAAAGCTATAAGGATAAATATAACAGGTATAATATGAGGTAGTCTTAGAGCGTAGGAATTGTTCAAACAAATAACAAGCTGTTCCCAAGACTGGCTGTTTTGATCCTTTTATAGCAGTGTCATTCACAGTATAGTTGTTCAAATCCTGTCACAGTTGAAGGCAGAATCTTGAACAGACTGAGGATTCACAAGTATTATATATATATATATATATATATATATATATATATATATATATATATACCTGAAAAATAAACTATTTTTCTCTTGTTAAGTGTGTTCAGTCCATTACTTATGGGATATATTCTCCTTCCCAACAGGAAGTTGCAAGAGGATCACCCAAGCAGAGCTGCTATATAGCTCCTCCCCTCACATGTCATATCCAGTCATTCTCTTGCAACCCTCAACAAAGAAGGAGGTCGCGAGAGGAGCTGGAGTTTTTACTTAACTATTAACTATTCTTCAATCAAAAGTTTGTTATTTTAAATGGCACCGGAGTGTGCTGTTTCTTTCATGTAATTAGCAAGAGTCCATGAGCTAGTGACGTATGGGATATACATTCCTACCAGGAGGGGCAAAGTTTCCCAAACCTCAAAATGCCTATAAATACACCCCTCACCACACCCACAATTCAGTTTTACAAACTTTGCCTCCTATGGAGGTGGTGAAGTAAGTTTGTGCTAGATTCTACGTTGATATGCGCTCCGCAGCAAGTTGGAGCCCGGTTTTCCTTTCAGCGTGCAGTGAATGTCAGAGGGATGTGAGGAGAGTATTGCCTATTTGAATGCAGTGATCTCCTTCTACGGGGTCTATTTCATAGGTTCTCTGTTATCGGTCGTAGAGATTCATCTCTTACCTCCCTTTTCAGATCGACGATATACTCTTATTTATATACCATTACCTCTGCTGATTTTCGTTTCAGTACTGGTTTGGCTTTCTACAAACGTGTAGATGAGTGTCCTGGGGTAAGTAAATCTTATTTTCTGTGACACTCTAAGCTATGGTTGGGCACTTTATTTATAAAGTTCTAAATATATGTATTCAAACATTTATTTGCCTTGACTCAGAATGTTCAACATTCCTTATTTTCAGACAGTCAGTTTCATATTTGGGATAATGCGTTTGAATCAATCATTTTTTCTTACCTTAAAAATTTGACTTTTTTTCCCTGTGGGCTGTTAGGCTCGCGGGGGCTGAAAATGCTTCATTTTATTGCGTCATTCTTGGCGCGGACTTTTTTGGTGCAAAAAATCTTTTCTGTTTCCGGCGTCATACGTGTCGCCGGAAGTTGCGTCATTTTTTGACGTCCTTTTGCGCCAAAAATGTCGGCGTTCCGGATGTATTTAGGCGCCAAACAATGTGGGCGTATTATTTGGCGCCAAAAAATATGGGCGTCGCTTTTGTCTCCACATTATTTCAGTCTGATTTTTTCTTTGCTTCTGGTTACTAGAAGCTTGTTTATTGGCATTTTTTTCCCATTCCTGAAACTGTCATTTAAGGAATTTGATCAATTTTGCTTTATATGTTGTTTTTTCTCTTACATATTGCAAGATGTCTCACGTTGCATCTGAGTCAGAAGATACTTCAGGAAAATCGCTGTCTTGTGCTGGAACTACCAAAGCTAAGTGTATCTGCTGTAAACTTTTGGTAGCTATTCCTCCGGCTGTTGTTTGTATTAATTGTCATGACAAACTTGTTAAAGCAGATAATATTTCCTTTAGTAATGTACCATTGCCTGTTGCAGTTCCCTCAACATCTAAGGTGCAGAATGTTCCTGATAACATAAGAGATTTTGTTTCTGAATCCATCAAGAAGGCTATGTCTGTTATTTCTCCTTCTAGTAAACATAAAAAATCTTTTAAAACTTCTCTCTCTACAGATGAATTTTTAAATGAACATCATCATTCTGATTCTGATGACTCTTCTGGTTCAGAGGATTCTGTCTCAGAGATTGATGCTGATAAATCTTCATATTTATTTAAAATGGAATTTATTCGTTCTTTACTTAAAGAAGTACTAATTGCTTTAGAAATAGAGGATTCTGGTCCTCTTGATACTAATTCTAAACGTTTAGATTAAATCTCCTGTGGTTATTCCAGAAGTTTTTCCTGTTCCTAATGCTATTTCTGAAGTAATTTCCAGAGAATGGGATAAATTGGGTAATTCATTTACTCCTTCTAAACGTTTTAAGCAATTATATCCTGTGCCGTCTGACAGATTAGTATTTTGGGACAAAATCCCTAAAGTTGATGGGGCTATTTCTACCCTTGCTAAACGTACTACTATTCCTACGTCAGATGGTACTTCGTTTAAAGATCCTTTAGATAGGAAAATTGAATCCTTTCTAAGAAAAGCTTATCTGTGTTCAGGTAATCTTCTTAGACCTGCTATATCTTTGGCTGATGTTGCTGCAGCTTCAACTTTTTGGTTGGAGACTTTAGCGCAACAAGTAACAGATCATGATTCTCATAATATTATTATTCTTCTTCAGCATGCTAATAATTTTATCTGTGATGCCATTTTTGATATTATCAGAGTTGATGTCAGGTTTATGTCTCTAGCTATTTTAGCTAGAAGAGCTTTATGGCTTAAAACTTGGAATGCTGATATGGCTTCTAAATCAACTCTACTTTCCATTTCTTTCCAGGGTAACAAATTATTTGGTTCTCAGTTGGATTCCATTATCTCAACTGTTACTGGTGGGAAAGGAACTTTTTTACCACAGGATAAAAAATCTAAGGGTAAAAACAGGGCTAATAATCGTTTTCGTTCCTTTCGTTTCAACAATGAACAAAAGCCTGATCCTTCATCCTCAGGAGCAGTTTCAGTTTGGAAACCATCTCCAGTCTGGAATAAATCCAAGCCTTCTAGAAAGGCAAAGCCTGCTTCTAAGTCCACATGAAGGTGCGGCCCTCATTCCAGCTCAGCTGGTAGGGGGCAGGTTACGTTTTTTCAAAGAAATTTGGATCAATTCTGTTCACAATCTTTGGATTCAGAACATTGTTTCAGAAGGGTACAGAATTGGTTTCAAGATGAGACCTCCTGCAAAGAGATTTTTTCTTTCCCGTGTCACAGTAAATCCAGTGAAAGCTCAAGCATTTCTGAATTGTGTTTCAGATCTAGAGTTGGCTGGAGTAATTATGCCAGTTCCAGTTCTGGAACAGGGGATGGGGTTTTATTCAAATCTCTTCATTGTACCAAAGAAGGAGAATTCCTTCAGACCAGTTCTGGATCTAAAAATATTGAATCGTTATGTAAGGATACCAACGTTCAAAATGGTAACTGTAAGGACTATCTTGCCTTTTGTTCAGCAAGGGCATTATATGTCCACAATAGATTTACAGGATGCTTATCTGCATATTCCGATTCATCCAGATCATTATCAGTTCCTGAGATTCTCTTTTCTGGACAAGCATTACCAGTTTGTGGCTCTGCCGTTTGGCCTAGCTACAGCTCCAAGAATTTTTACAAAAGTTCTCGGTGCCCTTCTGTCTGTAATCAGAAAACAGGGTATTGTGGTATTTCCTTATTTGGACGATATCTTGGTACTTGCTCAGTCTTTACATTTAGCAGAATCTCATACGAATCGACTTGTGTTGTTTCTTCAAGATCATGGTTGGAGGATCAATTTACCAAAAAGTTCATTGATTCCTCAGTCAAGGGTAACTTTTCTGGGTTTCCAGATAGATTCAGTGTCCATGACTCTGTCTTTAACAGACAAGAGACGTCTAAAATTGATTTCAGCTTGTCGAAACCTTCAGTCACAATCATTCCCTTCGGTAGCCTTATGCATGGAAATTCTAGGTCTTATGACTGCTGCATTGGACGCGATCCCCTTTGCTCGTTTTCACATGCGACCTCTTCAGCTCTGTATGCTGAATCAATGGTGCAGGGATTACACAAAGATATCTCAATTAATATCTTTAAAACCGATTGTACGACACTCTCTAACGTGGTGGACAGATCACCATCGTTTAATTCAGAGGGCTTCTTTTGTGCTTCTGACCTGGACTGTAATTTCAACAGATGCAAGTCTCACAGGTTGGGGAGCTGTGTGGGGATCTCTGACGACACAAGGAGTTTGGGAATCTCAGGAGGTGAGATTACCGATCAATATTTTGGAACTCCGTGCAATTTTTAGAGCTCTTCAGTCTTGGCCTCTTCTGAAGAGAGAATCGTTCATTTGTTTTCAGACAGACAATGTCACAACTGTGGCATACATCAATCATCAAGGAGGGACTCACAGTCCTCTGGCTATGAAAGAAGTATCTCGAATTCTGGTTTGGGCGGAATCCAGCTCCTGTCTAATCTCTGCGGTTCATATCCCAGGTATAGACAATTGGGAAGCGGATTATCTCAGTCGCCAAACGTTACATCCGGGCGAATGGTCTCTTCACCCAGAGGTATTTCTTCAGATTGTTCAAATGTGGGGACTTCCAGAAATAGATCTGATGGCCTCTCATCTAAACAAGAAACTTCCCAGGTATCTGTCCAGATCCAGGGATCCTCAAGCGGAAGCAGTGGATTCATTGTCACTTCCTTGGAAGTATCATCCTGCCTATATCTTTCCGCCTCTAGTTCTTCTTCCAAGAGTAATCTCCAAGATTCTGAAGGAATGCTCGTTTGTTCTGCTGGTAGCTCCGGCATGGCCTCACAGGTTTTGGTATGCGGATCTTGTCCGGATGGCCTCTTGCCATCCGTGGACTCTTCCGCTACGACCAGACCTTCTGTCGCAAGGTCCTTTTTTCCATCAGGATCTCAAATCCTTAAATTTAAAGGTATGGAGATTGAACGCTTGATTCTTAGTCAAAGAGGTTTCTCTGACTCTGTGATTAATACTATGTTACAGGCTCGTAAATCTGTATCCAGAGAGATATATTATAGAGTCTGGAAGACTTATATTTCTTGGTGTCTTTCTCATCATTTTTCTTGGCATTCTTTTAGAATTCCAAGAATTTTACAGTTTCTTCAGGATGGTTTAGATAAAGGTTTGTCCGCAAGTTCCTTGAAAGGACAAATCTCTGCTCTTTCTGTTCTTTTTCACAGAAAGATTGCTAATCTTCCTGATATTCATTGTTTTGTACAAGCTTTGGTTCGTATAAAACCTGTCATTAAGTCAATTTCTCCTCCTTGGAGTTTGAATTTGGTTCTAGGGGCTCTTCAAGCTCCTCCGTTTGAACCTATGCATTCATTGGACATTAAATTACTTTCTTGGAAAGTTTTGTTCCTTTTGGCAATCTTTTCTGCCAGAAGAGTTTCTGAATTATCTGCTCTTTCTTGTGAGTCTCCTTTTCTGATTTTTCATCAGGATAAGGCAGTGTTGCGAACTTCTTTTGAATTTTTACCTAAAGTTGTGAATTCCAACAACATTAGTAGAGAAATTGTGGTTCCTTCATTATGTCCTAATCCTAAGAATTCTAAGGAGAAATCGTTACATTCTTTGGATGTTGTTAGAGCTTTGAAATATTATGTTGAAGCTACTAAGTCTTTCCGAAAGACTTCTAGTTTATTTGTTATCTTTTCCGGTTCTAGAAAAGGCCAGAAAGCTTCTGCCATTTCTTTGGCATCTTGGTTGAAATCTTTAATTCATCTTGCCTATGTTGAGTCGGGTAAAACTCCGCCTCAAAGGATTACAGCTCATTCTACTAGGTCAGTTTCTACTTCCTGGGCGTTTAGGAATGAAGCTTCGATTGATCAGATTTGCAAAGCAGCAACTTGGTCCTCTTTGCATACTTTTACTAAATTCTACCATTTTGATGTATTTTCTTCTTCTGAAGCAGTTTTTGGTAGAAAAGTACTTCAGGCAGCGGTTTCAGTTTGAATCTTCTGCTTATGTTTTTTCATTAAACTTTATTTTGGGTGTGGATTATTTTCAGCAGGAATTGGCTGTCTTTATTTTATCCCTCCCTCTCTAGTGACTCTTGCGTGGAAAGATCCACATCTTGGGTAATCATTATCCCATACGTCACTAGCTCATGGACTCTTGCTAATTACATGAAAGAAAACATAATTTATGTAAGAACTTACCTGATAAATTCATTTCTTTCATATTAGCAAGAGTCCATGAGGCCCACCCTTTTTTGTGGTGGTTATGATTTTTGTATAAAGCACAATTATTCCAATTCCTTATTTTATATGCTTTCGCACTTTTTTATCACCCCACTTCTTGGCTATTCGTTAAACTGAATTGTGGGTGTGGTGAGGGGTGTATTTATAGGCATTTTGAGGTTTGGGAAACTTTGCCCCTCCTGGTAGGAATGTATATCCCATACGTCACTAGCTCATGGACTCTTGCTAATATGAAAGAAATGAATTTATCAGGTAAGTTCTTACATAAATTATGTTTTTTCTATCTCAGGCATGTTACTGGAATGTTATTCGTTTTTTGTGAGGTACTTTGGTGATAAATCACTTTGGGCATGTTTTTTTCCACATGGCTAACATATTTTTCTGCATGGAAACAGTTATATCAGGGCTCCCACTGTTGTGATTGGAGTGGGAGGGCCCTTGTTTTAGCGCCTTGTTGCGCAGTTAAAATTATTGCACAGTCTTTCTGCTTCTTCCTCCTTGATCCAGGATGTCTCTAGAGAGCTCAGGGGTCTGCAAATTTCATTTGTGAGGGAGGTAATCAGTCACAGCAGATCTGTGACAGTGTGCTGACTGTGATTAAAAGCGTTAAATCTTAATTGATATCTGCTAAGTCTGTTTTAAACATGTCTGATTCAGAGGAAGCTGTTTGTTCATCATGTTCAAAAGCCAATGTGGAGCCCAATAGAACGATGTGTACCAATTGTATTGATATTGCTTTGAATAAAAGTCAATCTGTACCGATAAAGAAGCTATCACCAGACAACGAGGGGGAAGTTATGCCGCCTAACTCTCCTCACGTGTCAGTACCTGCGTCTCCCGCTCGGGAGATGCGTAGGATTGAGACACCTAGTACATCTAGGCCCTTACAAATCACTTTACATGATATGGCTAATGTTATGAAAGAAGTATTATATAATATGCCCGAATTAAGGGGCAAACGCGATAGCTCTGGGTTAAGGACAGAGCGCGCTGATGACACGAGAGCCATGTCTGATACTGCGTCACAACTTGCAGAACATGAGGACGGTGAGCTTCATTCTGTCGGTGACGGTTCTGATTCGGGGAGACCGGATTCAGAAATTTCAAATTTTAAATTTAAGCATGAGAACCTCCGTGTGTTACTAGGGGAGGTATTAGCGGCTCTGAATGATTGCGACACGGTGGCAATTCCAGAGAAATTGTGTAGGTTGGATAGATACTATGCGGTACCGGTGTGTACTGACGTTTTTCCTATACCAAAAAGACTTACAGAAATTATCAGTAAGGAGTGGGATAGACCCGGTGTGCCTTTTTCCCCTCCCCCGATATTTAGAAAAATGTTCCCTATAGACGCCACCACACGAGACTTATGGCAGACGGTCCCTATGGTGGAGGGAGCAGTTTCTACGTTAGCCAAGCGTACCACTATCCCGGTGGAGGATAGCTGTGCTTTCTCAGATCCAATGGATAAAAAATTAGAGGGTTATCTTCAGAAAATGTTTGTTCAACAGGGTTTTATATTGCAGCCTCTTGCATGCATTGCGCCTGTCACGGCTGCAGCGGCATTCTGGTTTGAGTCTCTGGAAGAGGCGATTCGCACAGAGCCGTTGGATGAGGCCTTGAGCAAAGTTAGAACCCTTAAGCAAGCTAATGCGTTTGTTTCAGATGCCGTAGTACATCTAACCAAACTTACGGCTAAAAATTCCGGATTCGCCATACAGGCGCGCAGAGCGCTCTGGCTTAAATCCTGGTCAGCGGATGTAACTTCCAAGTCTAAACTACTTAACATTCCTTTCAAAGGGCAGACCTTATTCGGGCCCGGCTTGAAGGAAATTATTGCTGACATTACGGGAGGTAAGGGCCACGCCCTTCCTCAGGACAGGGCCAAACCAAAGGCCAAACAGTCTAATTTTCGTGCCTTTCGTAACTTCAAGGCAGGAGCAGCATCGACTTCCTCCGCTCCAAAACAGGAAGGAACTACTGCTCGTTACAGACAAGGTTGGAAAGGCAACCAGTCATGGAACAAGGGCAAACAGGCCAGAAAGCCTACTCCCGCCCCTAAGACAGCATGAAGTCAGGGCCCCCTATCCAGAGACGGATTTAGTGGGGGGCAGACTTTCTCTCTTTGCCCAGGCTTGGGCAAGAGATGTGCAGGATCCCTGGACGTTAAAGATTATATCTCAGGGATACCTTCTGGATTTCAAATCCTCTCCTCCACAAGGGAGGTTCCATCTTTCGAGGTTATCGACAAACCTAGTAAAGAGAGAGGCATTTCTACAATGTGTACAAGACCTCTTAATCATGGGGGTGATCCACTCAGTTCCGCGATCGGAACAGGGACAAGGATTTTACTCAAATCTATTTGTGGTTCCCAAAAAAGAGGGAACCTTCAGACCAATCTTGGACTTAAAGATCTTAAACAAATTCCTAAGGGTACCATCGTTCAAGATGGAAACCATTCGAACCATCCTACCCATGATCCAAGAGGGTCAATATATGACCACGGTGGACTTAAAGGATGCTTACCTTCATATACCGATTCACAAAGATCATTATCGGTACCTGAGGTTTGCCTTTCTAGACAGGCATTACCAGTTTGTGGCTCTTCCCTTCGGGTTAGCCACAGCCCCGAGAATTTTTATGAAGGTTCTGGGCTCACTTCTGGCGGTACTAAGACCACGAGGCATAGCGGTGGCTCCGTACCTAGACGACATTCTGATACAAGCGTCAAGTTTTCAGAATGCAAAGTCTCATACAGAGATAGTTCTAGCATTTCTGAGGTCGCATGGGTGGAAAGTGAACGTGGAAAAGAGTTCTCTGTTACCACTCACACGGGTTCCTTTTCTAGGGACTCTTATAGATTCTGTAGAGATGAAGATTTACCTGACGGAGTCCAGGTTATCAAAGATTCTCAATGCTTGCCGTGTCCTTCATTCCATTCCAAGCCCATCGGTAGCTCAGTGCATGGAGGTAATCGGCTTAATGGTAGCGGCAATGGACATAGTGCCATTTGCGCGCCTGCAGATTGGACGATTATAACAACGGATGCCAGCCTTCTAGGCTGGGGAGCAGTCTGGAATTCCCTGAAGGCTCAGGGATCGTGGACTCAGGAGGAGAAACTCCTCCCAATAAACATTCTAGAATTAAGAGCAATATTCAATGCTCTTCTGGCTTGGCCTCAGTTAGCAAAGCTGAGGTTCATCAGATTTCAGTCGGACAATATCACGACTGTGGCTTACATCAATCATCAAGGGGGAACCAGGAGTTCCCTAGCGATGTTGGAAGTCTCGAAGATAATTCGCTGGGCAGAGTCTCACTCTTGAAAAACAGAGCAGAGAGAGAAGGGCGCCTCCTAGTGTAGCCAATTTTTTTTATAAAAGAAATAATGCAAGTGCAAACATACTCACAGTGTGGAAAGGCAGAGATAATGCCTAGGTGAACGATCTGGGAACTTCACAGTGTCCCAGCAGACTGTGCACTGAACTGAGGGCTGCTCCTCCCAAACGCAGAAGATGTATCTGTAATCTGTAAATTTTAAGAGAAAACAAGAGGGCGACCCCTAGTGCAGATCAATTGTGGACAAGTGATGAATATCTGCTTATGCTTACGAATGGATACTCACAGAGGGTATTGCACCCTGTAGTGCAAATGTAGCGTACTAGGAATATTATGGTGTCCTAGTGCACATAACCACTCAAGCAGTACTGCTGCAGTTGAAGATGAACTTCGAGTGTGAAAGGATAGACGTCAGGATGATAAAAAGAGAACTCCAGTATCGATGTATAAAAATATTTAATAAAAAAGATAAAAGAATATATACACAGATCTACAATGACATCTGTTGTACAATGCTACGCGTTTCTAAGCGCTCACCGCGCTTTTTCCTCAGGCAAATGAGTCTCACTCTTGCCACCTGTCAGCGATTCACATCCCAGGCGTAGAGAACTGGGAGGCGAATTTCCTAAGTCGCCAGACTTTTCATCCGGGAGAGTGGGAACTTCACCCGGAGGTATTTGCTCAACTGATTCGTCGTTGGGGCAAACCGGATCTGGATCTCATGGCATCTCGCCAGAACGCGAAGCTTCCTTGTTACGGATCCAGGTCCAGGGACCCGGGAGCGGTGCTGGTAGATGCATTAGCAGCCCCTTGGGTTTTCAACATAGCTTATGTGTTTCCACCATTTCCGTTGCTACCTCGGCTGATTGCCAGGATCAAACAGGAGAGGGCATCGGTAATTCTGATAGCGTCTGCGTGGCCACGCAGGACCTGGTATGCAAACCTAGTGAACATGTCGTCCTGTCCACCATGGTCTCTTCCTCTGAGGCAGGACCTTCTAATTCAGGGTCCTTTCAACCATCCAAACCTAATTTCTCTGAGGCTGACTGCCTGGAAATTGAACGCTTGATTCTATCAAAGCGTGGGTTTTCGGATTCGGTTTTTGATACATTAATACAGGCTCGGAAACCTGTGACAAGAAAAATTTACCATAAGATATGGCGTAAATATTTATATTGGTGCGAATCCAAGAGCTACTCATGGAGTAAGGTTAGGATTCCTAGGATATTAGCTTTTCTACAAGAGGGTTTAGAAAAGGGTTTATCCGCTAGTTCGCTAAAGGGACAGATTTCAGCTCTGTCTATTCTTTTACACAAACGTCTGGCAGAGCATCCAGACGTCCAGGCCTTTTGTCAGGCTTTGGCTAGAATTAAGCCTGTGTTTAAAGCTGTTGCTCCTCCGTGGAGCTTAAACTTGGTTCTTAAAGTTCTTCAGGGTGTTCCGTTTGAACCCCTTCATTCCATTGATATTAAGCTTTTATCTTGGAAAGTTTTGTTTTTGATGGCTATTTCCTCGGCTCGAAGAGTCTCTGAGTTATCTGCCTTACATTGTGATTCTCCTTATCTGATCTTTCATTCAGATAAGGTAGTTCTGCGTACTAAACCTGGGTTTTTACCTAAGGTTGTTTCTAACAGGAATATCAATCAAGAGATTGTTGTTCCATCATTATGTCCTAATCCTTCTTCAAAGAAGGAACGTCTTTTGCATAATCTAGATGTGGTCCGTGCTCTGAAGTTCTACTTACAGGCAACTAAAGATTTTAGACAAACTTCTTCTCTGTTTGTCGTTTACTCTGGACAGAGGAGAGGTCAAAAGGCTTCGGCTACCTCTCTCTCTTTTTGGCTTCGTAGCATAATACGTTTAGCCTATGAGACTGCTGGACAGCAGCCTCCTGAAAGAATTACAGCTCATTCCACTAGAGCTGTGGCTTCCACCTGGGCCTTTAAGAATGAGGCCTCTGTTGAACAGATTTGCAAGGCTGCAACTTGGTCTTCACTTCATACTTTTTCCAAATTTTACAAATTTGACACTTTCGCTTCTTCGGAGGCTGGTTTTGGGAGAAAGGTTCTACAGGTAGTGGTTCCTTCTGTTTAATGTTCCTGCCTTGTCCCTCCCATCATCCGTGTACTTAGCTTTGGTATTGGTATCCCATAAGTAATGGATGACCCGTGGACTGAACACACTTAACAAGAGAAAACATAATTTATGCTTACCTGATAAATGTATTTCTCTTGTAGTGTGTTCAGTCCACGGCCCGCCCTGTCTTTTTCAGGCAGGTTCTAAATTTTAAAATTATAACTCCAGTCACCACTGCACCTTATAGTTTCTCCTTTCTCGTCTTGTTTCGGTCGAATGACTGGATATGACATGTGAGGGGAGGAGCTATATATTAGCTCTGCTTGGGTGATCCTCTTGCAACTTCCTGTTGGGAAGGAGAATATATCCCATAAGTAATGGATGACCCGTGGACTGAACACACTACAAGAGAAATAAATTTATCAGGTAAGCATAAATTATGTTTTTTTCCCATAAAGAAACTGGGTTTTTTCATTATTCATGCTTTCTTAGTTTTCACACAACTTAAATAGCATAGCATGCTTATTTACATATATACAAACCACTGTAGTCTAAGAAAAAAAGATGTTAAAATCACTTTGTTGTTCCTGAAATATTTAAGCCATATTATATATTTTATAGTTCTGATTCAGATGTCCAGTTATCAGCCCTGGCCTGGATAGTTCTCGTCAGAGGATTTTTTCTGAGTCTGTTGTTAATACTCTTGTTCAGGCTAGGAAACCGGTTACTAGAAGAATATATTATAAGGTTTGCAAAGCCTTTATCTCTTGGTGTTCTTTTCATAATTATTCTTGGTATTTTTTTAGAATTCCTAGAATTCTTGAGTTTTTTCCAAGATGGCTTGAAGAACAGTCTTTCTGCTAGTTCTTTGAATGGTCAGATTTCTGCTCTGTTCTTTTTTCACAAGACCATTGCTAATCTTCCTGATGTGCATAGTTTTGTTCAGTCGTTATCTAGAATAAAGCCTGTAATCAAACTATTTCTCCTCCTTGGAATCTTAATTTGGTTCTAAAACATTTGCAGTCTCCTCCATTTAAACCTATGCATAAGGCGGATATTAAGCTTATTTCCAGGAAAGCTGTATTTATGTTGGCTATTCCATCTGCTAGAAGAGTGTCTGGATTGTCTGCACTTTATTCTTATCCTTCTTATTTGATTTTTTATAAGGATAAGGCTGTTTTGAGAACTGCCTTTGATTTTCTGCTTAAGGTTGTTTCTTCTGACAATATTAGTATGGAAATCCTTCCCTTTGTCCTAATCCTAAGAATTCTTCTGAGAGACTTGTCCAGGCTCTGAAATATTATCGTGAGGTTACTAAATTCGATTTCAGACAGACTCCTGATTTGTTTGTTCATTTTTCAGGTAAGGACAGGGGGCAGAAGGCATCTTCTGTTGCTCTAGCCTCTTGGGTTAAGCAATCAATTGATATGGCTTATGTAGAAACAGGTCAGACTCTTCCTAAACATATTACAGCTCATTCTACTCGCTCTGAAGCCACTTCCTGAGCATTCAAGAATGAGGTTTCTGTGAAAAAAAATGTGCAAGGCAGCCACTTGGTTATCCTTGCATACTTTTACTAAATTCTACCATTTTGATGTTTTCGCGTCATCTGAAGCTGCTTTTGGTAGGAAACTTCTTCAGGCAGTTGTTGCTGTCTAGGAATCAGTTTTCTGTTTTCAAATTGCATTTATAAAATGATATAAAAGTGATTTTTCTGTTTTTGGGTGTATTTTTATTTTGGTAAAATGTTTATCGCTCCCC
>NC_069508.1:925769-1062328 GCF_027579735.1 Bombina bombina
CACCACTTTTCCAAGATATCTATATATTTGGATAAAATCCTAAGGGGTTTTGTTGAACAATCCACTTCTTACATAAAGGATACTGGAGATTTTTTAGATAAAATACAGAACCTTATGGCACCGGATAGATGTATATTGTATAGTCTTGATGTGGTCAGTCTATATACCTCTATAGAACATGAAGGCGGATTGGGCGCTGTAAGAAATATATTGGCAACTAGTGGTATATATACTGTCCAACAGCAAGAATTTTTGCTGAACCTTTTGAGTATAATCTTATATTGTAACTTCTTTCTCTTTGAGGACAATTTCTATATGCAGGTTAAGGGTACTGCAATGGGATCCAATGTCGCCCCTACCTATGCGAATTTATTTATGTCAACATTTGAAGAGAAATTTGTCTATCAGAATAAGATGTTTCTTCTATATGGCGCCACCTGGTGGCGGTATATAGACGATATCTTTGGAATATGGTGGGGTGACATTGGATCCCTATTGAAGTTTGTGGAGGATTTGAATAGAGCCACAAGATGTATTAAGTTTACCCTTACCTGGGATGAACAATCTATCAATTTTTTAGATACTTTGGTATACAAAGAAGGAGGTGGTCTTAAGACAGACTTATATAGGAAAACTACAGATAAGAACAGCTTATTATACTATACAAATGCGCACCCACTCTCTCTAATTAAGTCTTTACCTAGAAGTCAGATGACTAGGGTGAAAAGAATTGTATCAGATGAACAGCTTATTGAAACTAGATTGGAAGAGATGGGTAAGAAGTTTAGAGAAAGGGGCTATCCAGTTCACCTTATAAATGATGAAATAAAGAGAGCTAAGCAAGATACACTGACCAGTGGAAATAAAAAGAGAGTGGACAATAGAGAAGATAGAATTATCTTTGTCTCAGAATATAGTAATCAAAGTTACCAAATACAAAGAATTGTAAATAAATACTGGTTTTTGTTAAGAGAATGCCATCAAGATAAAGTTTTTGCTAATGGACCAATGTTAGCATACAAGAAGAGTACCAGTATTAAAGATAAACTTGTAAGAGCAGATATAGGGAGTAAGAAGTTGAAACAAAGCTATATCTCTGGAAAAAGTATGGGTTGTTATCCCTGTCTAGGGTGTGCTAATGGTAACAACATGGCGAAGGGCCGTAATTTTACACATCCCTTAACTGGTAAAGTATACAAAATTAATGGCTTCTATACTTGTAATACCGATTATGCAATCTACTTGATTAAATGCCCATGTGGGTGGATTTATATTGGAGAGACCACCCAAAGGGTGAGGGACAGAATCATACAGCATAAGTCCAACATTAGATGTAAAGATTTTAATGCCCCTGTCTCCAATCATTTTTTGACTTTTGGCCACTCAATTGCACAGTTGAAATTCCAAATTATAGATCATGTCTCTGTCCCACGAAGAGGTGGGGACAGAGAGTTGATCTTAAAAAAGAGAGTCTATGTGGATTTATAGGCTGGATTGTCTGTACCCAAAAGGAATGAATCGTGAAATTGA
Organism: Bombina bombina; assembly: GCF_027579735.1. Taxonomy (NCBI): domain Eukaryota; kingdom Metazoa; phylum Chordata; class Amphibia; order Anura; family Bombinatoridae; genus Bombina; species Bombina bombina. Next base: position 927,300 of record NC_069508.1, read on the forward strand.
TTTTAATATCTTTTTGTGATTTTACAGATTCTACAATAATTCCCCTTTCTAGATATGAAGGATCAAGATGAAGAATTATCCCTCACTACTATTTGTGTAAATATTAAATTGTGTATTGTTCTGTAATCTTGATATGAAATGTAAGATGCAGTTGAAATACGAGTATGTAACACTGTTAGACTTTTATACAAGGTTTTGTATTTGATGTATTTATTACTATATACCACTAGGTGGCGAAAACATTAGAGAATTGTTGCAGGTATAAGCTAGATGATATGGTTATTAAGTACACCTGTGGTGTTTGGTATATAAGGGAGAAGTATACTGCATGAGGGTCATATGATTAAGGGCTACTGAGCCCGAAACGTCATTTTTTTACCTCCAGGTACTAATAAAACTTTGAAAGATAACCATTGTGGTGCTGCTGGATTTTCTTTTTACTAGGCTATTAGAAGATTGCCAAGACCCTTAAACTGAGCTGCAGCACGGTGGGCAAGACCATACAGCGGTTTCACAGGACAGGTTCCACTCAGAACAGCCCTCACCATGGTCAACCAAAGAAGCTGAGTGCACGTCCTCAGCGTCATATCCAGAGGTTGTCTTTGGGAAATATACGTATGAGTTCTGCCAGCATTGCTGCAGAAGTTGAAGGAGTGGGGGTCAGCCTGTCAGTGCTCAGACCATACACTGCACACTGCATCAAATTGGTCTGCATGGCTGTCGTCCCAGAAGGAAGCCTCTTCTAAAGATGTTGCACAAGAAAGCCCGCAAACAGTTTGTTGAAGACAAGCAGACTAAGGACATGGATTACTGGAACCATGTCCTGTAGTCCGATGAGACCAAGATAAACTTATTTGGTTCAGAAGTTGTCAAGCGTGTGTAGCGGCAACCGTCTTGCCTACAGTCAAGCATGGTGGTGGGAGTGTCATGGTCTGGGCCTGCATGAGTACTACTACCGGCACTGGGAAGCTACAATTCATTGAGGGAACCATGAATGCCAACATGTACTGTGACATACTGAAGCAGAGCATGATCCCCTCCCTTCGGAGACTGGGCCGCAGGACAGTATTCCAACATGATAATGGCCCCAAACACACCTCCAAAACAACCACTGATTTGCTAAAGAAGCTGAAGGTAAAGGTTATAGACTGGCCAAGCATGTCTCCAGACCTAAACCCTTTTGAGCATCTGTGGGGCATCCTCAAATAGAAGGTGGGGGAGCGCAAGGCCTCTAACATCCTCCAGCTCTGTGATGTCGTCATGGAGAAGTGGAAGAGGACTCTAGTGGCAACCTGTGAAGCTCTGGTGAACTCCATGCCCAAGAGGGTTAAGACAGTGCTGGAAAATAATGGTGGCCACACAAAATATTGACACTTTCGGCCCAATTTGGATATTTCCACTTAGGGGTGTACTCACTTTTGTTGCCAACAGTTTAGACATTAATGGCTGTGTGTTGGGTTATTTTGAGGGGACAGCAAATTTACACTTTTATACAGACTGTACACTCACTACTTTACATTGTAGTAAAGTGTCATTTCTTCAGTGTTGTCACATGAAAAGATATAATAAAATATTTACACTGTTATACCGGCTGTACACTCACTACTTTACATTGTAGCAAAGTGTCATTTCTTCAGTGTTGTCACATGAAAAGATATAATAAAATGTTAACAAAAATGTGAGGGGTGTACTCACTTTTGTGAGATACTGTGTGTGTGTATATATATATATATATATATATATACAGGTGGCCCTCAATGTCATGTGACTTCTATTAAAAAGCATTGAGAAGCAGTGCACTAATTAAAATAGCCAGTAGGTGGAGCTGTCCGCTTGTGTTGCAGCAAAGATATGCAAGCCAAACAAGCTGAAATTAATTTGTGTAACTAGACTAGAGCTATTGAGCAGCTTTCAAAGGAACAAGATCTTGCTGTCTATAAATTAGTCCAGATTGGAATGCATAGAAAGAACTGTTTGCAGAAAAATGCAAGTAAAGTCTGTGTTGTGTTATTATTTTATTAGGTTTATAATGCTGTTTAGCAAATGTTTTTGTTCATTTAACTTAGTTTAATTATATATTCTGTGTTGTGTGATTATTTCATTAGATTATAATGCTGTTTAGCATTTAAAGTTTTTATTTCAAAGCTTTAAAAATAGTGTATTAGGTGTTACTTATGACAATTTTGAGAGGGGCCTGGAACCTAACTCCCGCACTTCCCATTGACTTACATTATAAACTGGGTTTCAATTTATATATAACAGTCTGCCATGCTACATGTAGCTTCCCCTGGCTCTTTTGTGCCTGCAGTGGAAGGGTAGACCAGGTGGTGGGTGAGGGTGGGGGCTCCCCAGACAGCTCTTCCAGAGGAGGGGAGGGGGCTCGGAATAGAAGCACTCCGGTCCCTGGTGCATAGTGGGGCTCAAAGCACTACCATCCCAGAGTAGCCCACACCAGGCCTACACAGGCACACTACCACCAAATTGGTAGTGCTGAGAAGAGCTCTGGGTGTAGGTAGGGGGTGCACGGCAGCCTTGCAAAGATTGGATCTAATACCAACTTGATGGGCACCCCCCTGCCTCATTGAATAGTGACCCACTACTGCACTCCCTAACTGGTCCATGGAAATATATACAAGTCCGGCTTTTTATTTATTTATTTTTGTGTGGATAGGGTGATGTGTTACCCATTACTCTCTCGGCTCTATTATAGAACCTCTCCCCCCAGGGCAAACATTTTATATTGTGTGTCTTTGTGAAGTATGTTTATTATTTATTTGCAAATTACCCAAGAAAACCCTAGTTCCCACTTTTGGTTGAGAATAGTCACTGGACTATTCTGTGTTATTACTACGTATTATAATTCCCTATTAATGCAAGGCCTCCTGTTTCACCTTTGTGTAATCCATCCTGAGCAGTGTTGTTTAAACAAGGTTGAAATTTCTAAACCGGTGGTGGATATCCATTTTGATTTGTTGCAAAGGATCTGCATCCTCAGCCTATTATCAAGTGTATGTGTCTTCTCTTCATAGGTGGAGATGTATGGGAATGAATGGGATTCTATTCCTGTACGTAATGTCCTTACATTTTGTTAAATAATCATGCCAATATTGGAGAATCAAATGCCCCTTTTTTTCATGTAATTGGCAAGAGTCCATGAGCTAGTGACGTATGGGATATACATTCCTACCAGGAGGGGCAAAGTTTCCCAAACCTCAAAATGCCTATAAATACACCCCCCACCACACCCACAATTCAGTTTTACAAACTTTGCCTCCTATGGAGGTGGTGAAGTAAGTTTGTGCTAGATTTCTACGTTGATATGCGCTTCTCAACATGCTGAAGCCCGGTTCCTCTCAGAGTGCAGTGAATGACAGAGGGATGTGAAGGGAGTATTACCTATTGAATGCAATGGTAATCATAACAGGGATCTATTTAATAAGTTCTCTGTTATCGGTCGTAGAGATTCATCTCCTACCTCCCTTTTCAGATCGACGATATACTCTTATATACCATTACCTCTACTGATTCTCGTTTCAGTACTGGTTTGGCTATCTACTTTATGTAGATGAGTGTCTTTTGGTAAGTATGTTTTCTTTTATTTATGACACTCTCAGCTATGGTTTGGCACTTTATATGTAAAGTTCTAAATATATGTTTTATACTTATATTTGCCATGATTCAGGTTAATCAGTATATTTCCTTCTTACAGACTGTCAGTTTCATTTTTGGGAAATGCATATGAAAAATTATTTCTTACCTGAAAATTTTTCAAATTGACTTTCTTTTCTAAATTGCGGGCTGTTAGGCTCACGGGAGAGCAAAATGCTATAATTTATTGCGTCATTTTTACCGCGAAACTTTTTTGTCGCGAGAATTACGTTTGTTGACGTAATTACGTCATTTCCGGCGTCTTAGTTGGCGCCGAGAGTTTTCACGTAGTTGCGTCATCTATGACGCTCGTGTTTGTTGCAGACGTTTTTGGCGCCAAGAAATATTTGTCAGTTGTGGGCGTCATACTTGGCGCCATATTTTTTACATTATTTAAGTCATTATTTCTTTTTGCTTCTGGTTTCCAGAGGCTTATTCTGTTTGCATTTTTCCCATTGATAATTTTACTTTATATGTTGTTTTTTCTATTACATATTGCAAGATGTCTCCATCTGACCCTGTCTCAGAATCTACCTCTGGAATGCTGCTGCCTGATGTCGGTTCTACTAAAGCTAAGTGCATTTGTTGTAAACTTGTGGTAACTGTTCCTCCGGCTGTAGTTTGTGTTAGTTGTCATGATAAACTTTCAAAAGCAGACAATATTTCCATTAGTAGTAATCCATTACCTGTTGTTGTTCCTTCAACATCTAATGTTCAGGATATTCCTGTTAATGTGAGTTTGTTTCTAATTCTATTCAGAAGGCCCTGTCTGTTATACCACCTTCTAATAAACGTAAAAGGTCTTTTAAAACTTCTCATAAATTTGATGAATTTTTAAAGGACCAGTCAACACATTAGAATTGCATAATCAATAAATGCAAGATAACAAGACAATGCAATAGCACTTAGTCTGAACTTCAAATGAGTAGTAGATTTTTTTATAACAAATTTCAAAGTTATGTATATTTCCACTCCCCCTTGTACCATGTGATAGCAATCAGCCAATCACAAATGCATATACGTATAGCCTGTGAATTCTTGCACATGCTCAGTAGGATCTGGTGACTCAAAAATTGTAAATATAAAAGACTGTGCACATTTTTTTTAATGGAAATAAATTGGAAAGTTGTTTAAAATGACATGCTGTATCTGAATCATGAAAATTTAATTTAACCTGAGTGTCCCTTTAAATGACCGACAGCATTCTGATTTATCTATCTCTGATGAGGATCTATCTGGTTCAGAAGATTCTGCCTCAGATATTGACACTGACAAAACTTCATATTTATTTAAAATGGAGTATATTCGTTCTTTATTAAAAGAGGTGTTGATTGCATTAGATATGGAGGACACTAGTCCTCTTGATATTAAAACCAGTAAATGTTTAAATTTGTTTTTTAAACCTCATGTAGTTATTCCAGAGGTTTTTCCAGTTCTTGATGCTATTTCAGATGTAATTTCTAGGGAATGGAATAGTCTGGGTACTTCATTTACTCCTTCAAGGTTTAAGAAACTGTACCCTTTGCCGACTGATAGATTGGAGTTTTGGGAAAAGATCCCTGAAGTTGATGGGGCTATCTCTACTCTTGCAAAGCGTACTACTATTCCTACGGCAGATAGTACTTCTTTTAAAGATCCTCTAGATAGGAAGCTTGAATCTTATCTAAGGAAGGCTTATTTATGTTCAGGTCATCTTCTTAGGCCTGCTATTTCTTTGGCTGATGTTGCTGCGGCTTCAACTTTTTGGTTGGAAACTTTAGCGCAACAAGTACCAGATCCTAATGTGTATAGCATTGTTAAGCTAATTCAACATGCTAATAATTTCATTTGTGATGCCATTTTTGATATCATTAGAATTGATGTCAGGTATATGTCTTTAGCTATTTTAGCTAGAAGAGCTTTATGGCTTAAATCTTGGAATGTGGATATGACTTCTAAGTCAACGTTGCTATCTCTTTCTTTCCAAGGTAATAAATTATTTGGTTCTCAGTTGGATTCTATTATTTCAACTGTCACTGGGGGGGAGGTGCCTTTTTGCCTCAGGATAAAAAATCTAAGGATAAATTTAGGGCTGCTAACAGTTTTCGTTCCTTTCATCAGAATAAGGAACAGAAACCTGACCGTTCCCCTAAAGGAACGGTTTCCAATCGGAAGCCTTCTCCAGTCTGGAATAAATCCAAACCTTTTAGAAAATCAAAATCAGCCCCCAAGTCCGCATGAAGGTGCGGCCCTCATTCCAGCGCAGCTGGTAGGGGGCAGACTAAGATTTTTCAAAGATGTTTGGATCAATTCAATCCAAAATCATTGGATCCCTTAACATTGTTTCTCAAGGGTACAGAATAGGTTTCAAGGTAAGACCGCCTGTGAGAAGTTTCTTTCTCTCACGCATTCCAGTGAACCCAGTAAAGGCTCAGGCTTTCCTGAAGTGTGTTTCAGACCTGGAGTTATCCGGGGTAATTGTGCCAGTTCCCTTTCCGGAACGGGGTCTGGGGTTTTATTCAAATCTGTTCATTGTTCCAAAGAAAGAGAATTCTTTCAGACCAGTTCTGGATCTAAAATGTTTGAATCGTTATGTAAGAATACCAACATTCAAAATGGTGACTATAAGGACTATTCTGCCTTTTGTTCAGCAAGGGCATTATATGTCCACAATAGACTTACAGGATGCATATCTTCATATTCCGATTCATCCAGATCACTATCAGTTCCTGAGATTCTCTTTTCTAGACAAGCATTACCAATTTGTTGCTCTTCCTTTTGGCCTAACAACAGCTCCAAGGATCTTTTCAAAGGTTCTCGGTGCCCTACTCTCTTTAATCAGAGAGCGGGGTATTGCGGTGTTTCCTTATTTGGACGATATCTTGGTACTTGCTCAGTCTTTACATTCTGCAGAATCTCACACAAATCAACTAGTGTTGTTTCTTCAAAGACATGGTTGGAGGATCAATTTACCAAAAAGTTCCTTGATTCCTCAGACAAGGGTAACCTTTTTAGGATTCCAAATAGATTCAGTATCCATGACTTTGTCTCTAACAGACAAAAGACGTCTGAAATTGATTTCAGCTTGTCGGAACCTTCAGTAGCTATGTGCATGGAGGTTTTTTCTTCAGCTTTGTATGCTGAGACAATGGTGCAGGGATTATACAAAGATATCACAATTAATATTCTTAAATCCCAATATTCGACTATCTCTGACTTGGTGGTTAGATCACCATTGTTTAGTTCAGGGGGCCTCTTTAGTTCGTCCAACCTGGACTGTGATTACAACAGATGCAAGTCTTTCAGGTTGGGGAGCTGTCTGGGGATCTCTGACAGCGCAGGGGGTTTGGAAATCTCAAGAGGCGAGATTACCAATCACTATTTTGGAACTCCGTACGATTCTCAGAGCTCTTCAGTTTTGGCCTCTTCTGAAGAGAGAACCGTTTATTTGTTTTCAGACAGACAATGTCACAACCGTGGCATATGTCAATCATCAAGATGGGACTCACAGTCCTCAAGCTATGAAAGAAATATCTCGGATACTTGCATGGGCGGAATCCAGCTCCTGTCTAATCTCTGTGGTCCATATCCCAGGTATAGACAATTGGGAAGCGGATTATCTCAGTCGCCAGACTTTACATCCGGGAGAATGGTCTCTTCATCCAGATGTGTTTCTTCAGATTGTTCAGATGTGGGGGCTTCCAGAAATAGATCTGATGGCTTCTCATCTAAACAGGAAACTTCCCAGGTATCTGTCCAGGTCCAGGGATCCTCAGGCGGAAGCAGTGGATGCGTTGTCACTTCCTTGGAATTATCAACCTGCTTATGTCTTTCCGCCTCTAGTTCTTCTTCCAAGAGTGATTTCCAAAATCATAATGGAGCGTTCATTTGTACTGCTGGTGGCTCCAGCATGGCCACACAGGTTTTGATATGCGGATCTTGTTCGGATGTCCAGTTGCCAACCTTGGCCACTTCTGTTAAGGCCAGACCTTCTATCTCAAGGTCCATTTTTCCATCAGGATATCAAATCATTAAATTTGAAGGTATGGAGATTGAACGCCTAGTGCTTAGTCATAGAGGTTTCTCTGACTCAGTGATTAATACTATGTTGCAGGCTCGCAAATCTGTGTCTAGAAAGATTTATTACCAAGTTTGGAAGACTTACATTTCATGGTGTTCTTCTCATATATTCTCTTTGCATTGTTTTAGAATTCCTAGAATTCTACAGTTTCTTCAGGATGGTTTGGATAAGGGTTTGTCTGCAAGTTCCTTGAAAGGACAAATCTCTGCTCTTTGTGTTCTGTTTCACAGAAAAATTGCTAATCTTCCTGATATTCATGTGTTCGTATCAAGCCTGGCATTAAGCCAATTTCTCCTCCTTGGAGTCTTAATTTGGTTTTAAGGGCTTTACAGGCTCCTCCGTTTGAGCCTATGCATTCTCTGGACATTAAATTACTTTCTTGGAAAGTATTGTTCCTTTTGGCCATCTTTTCTGCTAGAAGAGTTTCTGAATTATCTGCTCTTTCTTATGAGTCTCTTTTTCTGATTTTTCATCAGGATAAAGCGGTTTTGCGGACTTCATTTAAATTTTTACCTAAAGTTGTGAATTCCAACAACATTAGTAGAGAAATTGTTGTCCCTTCGTTGTGTCCTAATCCTAAGAATTCTTTGGAAAGATCTTTACATTCTTTGGATGTGGTAACAGCTTTGAAATATTATGTTGAAGCTACTAAAGATTTCAGAAAGACTTCTAGTCTATTTGTTATCTTTTCTGGTTCTAGGAAAGGTCAAAAGGCTTCTGCCATTTCTTTGGAATCTTGGTTAAAGCTTTTGATTCATCAAGCTTATTTGGAGTCGGGTAAATCCCTGCCTCAAAGGATTACGGCTCATTCTACTAGGTCAGTTTCTACTTCCTGGGCTTTTAAGAATGAAGCTTCTGTTGATCAGATTTGCAAAGCAGAAACTTGGTCTTCTTTGCATACTTTTACTAAATTCTACCATTTTGATGTTTTCTCTTCAGAAGCAGTTTTTGGTAGAAAAGTACTTCAGGCAGCTGTTTCAGTTTGATTCTTCTGCTTATAATTTCATTTTTTTTTTCATTATAAAGATTAAAACTTTTGATTTGGGTTGTGGATTCTTTTTTCAGCGGAATTGGCTGTCTTTATTTTTATCCCTCCCTCTCTAGTGACTCTTGCGTGGAGTTCCACATCTTGGGTATGTGCTATCCCATACGTCACTAGCTCATGGACTCTTGCCAATTACATGAAAGAAAACATAATGTATGTAAGAATCTACCTGATAAATTCATTTCTTTCCTATTGGCAAGAGTCCATGAGGCCCACCCTTTTTGTGGTGGGTATGATTTTTTTGTATAAAGCACAATGATTAGAATTCCTTGTTGATGCTTTCGCTCCTTCTTATCACCCCACTTCTTGGCTATTCGTTAAACTGAATTGTGGGTGTGGTGGGGGTGTATTTATAGGCATTTTGAGGTTTGGGAAACTTTGCCCCTCCTGGTAGGAATGTATATCCCATATGTCACTAGCTCATGGACTCTTGCCAGTATGAAATAAATTAATTTATCAGGTAAGTTCTTACATAAATTATGTTATTTATCATTTTATTTCAAGCCATGGTATGCATTGTTCCAAGGTGTAAGTCATAAGTATATCCATGGAATGTACCTTTGTCCCTTAATGTTTTTATTGCTTTTCCTACTGAACCATTGCACTAAACATTCTCCCGGATACTTGCATTTATTAACACTTCATAATTTCACACTGCTAGAAGGCTGTTTTCTTTCCTAAGATATGTAGAGCCCACAACGTCATCAATCAATAGTGGGAATATCACTCCTGGCCAGCAGGAGGCAAAGAGCACCACAGCAAAGCTTTTAAGTGTCACTCTTCTACCAATAATCCCCATTCATTATCTTTGCCTCTGTCAATGGAGGAGGTGAAGTTCTGGTGTCTGAAGAAAATTGGATTTCTTTCACCACAAGCAAGATTTTTTGGGCCTAGCCATAGTCCACGTTTATCTCTTCAGTAGGGTATTGGTGACTTTAATGCAGTTAGGAACTTGTGAGGTGGGTCTTGCTTTGTTTTCCTAACATATTTGCTGCCCATGGTATAGAAAGCCAGAGTAGGTTTACTCTTTCTTTCTTTCTTTCTTTCTACAGGTCTGGTATGTGTTCTTTCACGCCGTGTGAGCTGTCCTCCTGCCGGACGGCTAGACTGCAGGTAAGTGCTTGTGTCTTCTTGGTATTGGAGACTGGCACTTTAAGGGATTCTCTGCAAGCACTTTTTGGGACATAATATATCCTTAGTAAGGATGTTACCTAAGGCAGTGTGCAGACACTTAATTTTGTATGTGTGAGAGACTTGGTGTGTTTTCTCCTTCTTGGACTTGAAGGGGTAACCAATTTGTGGGGCAAATTTTTATTTATTTATGTAAAACCGGTTCCTGTAAAGCTGGGCTTCACTGTTTTTTTGGGTTTTTTTTGTGTTTTAAATGTTTTATTGAAATATTTCAGTATTACAATAATGTAAAGTTCAGAACACATCTACTATAGACAAAATAGTCTTAACAATACCATTTGCATTACAAAGAAAGAAAATAGCTGTTTATTTCAAAGGCTGAGTACTTTTTGGGATGTTTGTTATAAAATTAATCCATGATATGGCGATGCAAACGTTTTTACATAAAGATATTTGTTTCTGTTTTCATTTAAAAGCTGTGTCCCATAGTCCAAAGTTTTCAAATGTAGCAATACAAAATTTGAACATGAACTAAATATATACCATATATAAAACTAAATTTATGCTTACCTGATAAATTTGTTTCTTTCTTGACACGGTGTGTCCACGGATCCAGCAGGAGGAGGCAAAGAGCACCACAGCAAAGCTGTTAAATATCACTTCCCTTCCCACAAACCCCAGTCATTCGACCGAAGGAAAGGAGAGAATGGAAATAACACAAGGTGCCGAGGTGCCTAAAGTTTATATACCATAAAACTGTCAAAAAAAAACAATGCGGGCCGTGGACTCATCGTGTCAAGAAAGAAACAAATTTATCAGGTAAGCATAAATTTAGTTTTCTTTCTAATGATCATCAATTACTGTCGGGAATCAATACCTAAGCTAGAGGACACAGATGATAAGGGAGGGAGAAGACAGACAACCTAAACAAAAGGCACCACTGCTTGAAGAACCCTTCTCCCAAAAAAAACCCTCAGCCAAAGCAGAATTATCAAAATTATAAATTTTTAGAAAAAGTATGCAAGGAAGACCAAATTGAAGCCTTGCAAAATTGTTCCACAGAAGCTTCATTTTTGAAAGTCCAGGAGGAAGAAAAAACCCTGATGGAATGAGCTGTGATTCCCTCAGGAGGCTGCTGTCCAGCAATTTCATAGGCCAAATAAATTATACTCTTCAGCCAGAGCGAAAGTGAAGTAGCAGTAGTTTTCGGACCCTTTCTTTTCCCAGAAACAGACCAACAAAGTAGAAGTGTGGCGAAAGTTCTTAGTCGCCTGCAAGAAGAATTTCAGCACACGCACCACCTCTAGGTTATAAGGAGGAAAGGACACAAAGAAGGAACAACAATTTCCTGATTAATATTCCTATCCAAAACAACTTTAGGAAGGAAACCTAACTTAGTACGCAGAAGCACATTATCAGAATGAAAAATAAGATAAGAGGAATTACACTGCAACGCCGAGAGTTCAGAGACTCTCCGAGCATAAGAAATGGCAATAAGAAACAAAACCTTCCAAGATAACATCTTAATATCTAAGGAATGCATAGGCTCAAACAGAGCCTGCTGTAAAACTTTAAGAACAAGGTTAAGACTCCCGGGAGGAGAAACAGGTTTAAACACAGGCCTGATTCTGACCAAGGCCTGACAAAAGGATTGCACGTCCAGCACATTCGCCAGACGCTTATGCAACAAAATATACAAGGCAGAAATCTGACCCTTCAGAGTACTTGCTGACAAACCCTTCTCCAGACCTTCCTGGAGAAAAACAAAATCCTAGGATCCTGACTCCAAGAAAAGCCCTTGGCTACACTCCAATAAATATATCTATGCCCTATCTTGTAAACATTCTTCCCCATAACAGGCTTGCAAGCCTGAATCATGGTCTCAATGACCGACTCAGAAAGACCACTAAGCGTTCAATCTCCAAATAGTCAACTTCAGAGAAACTAAATGTGGATGAAAGAAGGGACCCTGAATCAGAAGGAATCACGCAGGAATTATTTAGAATTTCCAACGCTCTCTCCTTTTTGATACGAGCAATGACTTGTGGAAGGAGAGCAATCTGAGAAAAAAGGTGTTCTAGCATGAAATCCCAAGGAACCGCCAGAGCATCTATCAGAGCAGCCTGTGGATCTCTTAACTTCGAACTGTACCGCAACAGCTCGGAAAGTTGCAGAGCCGTCAACAGATCCAACTCCACACCCCCATTTGAGGGTAAAGATGGAAAACACCTCTGGAAAGGGGTTCCCATTTCCCAGGATGAAAAGTCTGGCTGCACAGGAAATCCGCTTCCCAGATGTCCACTCCTGGAATGTGGATGGCAGATAGACAGCAATTCTAAGCTTACGCCCACTGAACAATTCAAGTCACCTCCAACATGGCAAAGGAACTCAGAGTTCCTCCCTGGTGGTTGATGTACACCATTGAGGTGATATTGTCCAACTGGAACCAAGCTTAAGGACAACTGAGGGCAAGCTATCAGAGCATTGTAAATCGCTCTAAACTCCAAGACGTTAAAGAGGAGATCAGAGACTCCTGAGTCCATATCACTACGCCTTAAGACACAGACTGTTTCCCAGCCCTAGCTGGATGACTAACTTGATCACATCACTTAGGAAAGTCGACCGATACTCCTGAGAAACCACTACAGGGGAAAGTCGACTGATCTAGATCTATCCTCTGAGATAGATCTGAAAGTTCACCCTTTTATGGAAAATAGCCAAAGGAATGATGTTCATGACAACAATCAGACCAATTCCCTCCATACATTGAGTCACTGAAAAGTGAAGGGAAATCAACTGCAGGTAGATTCGAAGTCCCAGCCCTCTGGTTGCAAGGTCGATAAGCTATCTACCGTATTGCTAGATCCTGCTGTTGACCGGACAGAAGACTGCAGAGAGAGGAGAAGGAATAAATCCTAGATTATCTGACCTCTGATAGAAATATCCTATCAAAAAATCACCCTTGTAGATGGAACAAGGGAGCTGTACTCCAGATTCATTTCCCATTCATGGAGAAAAGGATTGGACAATATCTCTTAATAGAGAGTTTGCTCGAAAGAAGGATGACACCTGAACCATATATTGTCCAGGAAAACACCTCTGCCACACCCCAAGATCCAAAAGCCTTACTAGATCATGAGAACAAAAAAACACATCCTTATATCTATGTTCTTTATGAACAGGCCCTCTAGAACCATAGAAGGTCAGAACCTGAGAAAATTGAGGTTATACCTAAATCCCATTCCCAGACTGGGATTGAAACTAACACTTCCAGAGAGGAAGGTCTTGAACCCAGTTCCAGGAATGCCTCTCGTCATACCTGGATTGCAGATACTCTAGAAGGAGAAATCTGCCCCTGGGAGGAAATCCTAGGTTACATTGGTTTCCAAGAGACATAACTGACCCCATAATAAAGAAAAGTTCAGCCAGACCAAGTGCAATCAAGGTCTTATACTAGAGAGGAAAACCCAGCGAGGATTTGGAGTAAACCCAAAATACTGAACCTGCAAATGCAGAGATATAAAGCCTAGGCTGTACCATTAGGCCACAGTTAGGCTGACCAAGCTACCCTCCATTAGGATGGAAGATCTCTAATTCATAGTAGAAAAGTTAGCTTCTACTTAGACACTGAGCATATGATTGGAGTTAGTGACAGGGAAATCCTTTAAGGACGGAAGACAGGGAGAAGACTTCTCCTATTCCTGTGAAAATATCCAAAACAGGACTAGAACACTTCCTCATAGGAGGAACATCCTAGAATGAGAAAGATAAAAAATTTCAAGGGTTGACAACGACATTGGGTTATCGATGTCGTCCATGTAGCGAAAACCTCCTATAACAGTACACGAGGTGGGAACGCATACATCTGAAGTTGACCACATCAGCATCAGATGAAGGGATTATACTGTCCGAATCTGAGATTTCACACTCAGAGGTTACCAGCGAATCCTCCTCAGCAGACTTAGGAGAAAAAGCAACCTGTGCAACAGAGAATGGAGCAGAAATCTTACTATTTGAATCATTAAATGTCCTCTTGCATATCCTCTGTAGAAAGGAAAAACAGATAAAGCTGCAGATACCGCAGGGATACCTGAGCTCCAAAATCTGCAAGCAATACACACCTCTAGGAGAGTAAGAGGAACCGCATGGTACTGCATGTGACACCATAAAGGCTTGGGACGTGTGGCATTGCCTGAACAGCATCATCCTAGGAGACAAGGGGCTCATAGGGCATTAAACAGTTAAACACACTGTATTATTGGGTACTTGTTATACATTAAATAGATAGAAGATACTGGCCCTTGCAGAATAGGGATTCACCAGCAACTTCCAGTTACTAAAAACAGCTTACTTAGCTCCTATGCTAATAAAAAAAGATAAAAAGGGCTTACTTAAGTTTGATGGATACGGAAAACCGGAAGTCGTTATTGTAGTGTACTTCCGGTTACAAGTTACATACCCCTATATAAGGCCATAACTCTCAGCTTACCATCAGTCTTGATAAAGGCCTAGGAAGGGCCGAAACGCGTAGACCTCCTTTGGTAAGCCTTACTTAAATTGGATTATTGATTTGTTATTGTTCTACACATTTGTTTTATCCTTTTTCCCCACAGGACGATCTCCACCCTGCCCAGTAGCTCTTTGTGATTTCCAGCTACTAGGATCATTGAGACATAGTCTCACTTATCTCTTTTATCTGTTCCATCGTATCTGACACTTCACTTATAGGATTGTGTGGAAGTTACACATTTTTTCATTGTTTTTGGATTATAGACATTTGGACACCTATTGATTTTTGTTCACATTGATTTTTGTTTTATTTGCATTGGTCATTATATCACAGTGACATCACCATTTTTTTGATTTTCCAGACTTTCTTTTGGATTTCTTCTTGGACATATATTTTGTTTTTTATTATGATTTTTGGAGACCATTCGTGAACTATATTGATTTGAACATATTTTTTGAACATTTTTTCTATCATCACCGTTGTAATTTTTTAAATTTTTTGGATATATCACTCATTGGTTTTTTTATCACCTATCACATTGTTTGTCTTTGTTTTTTCCTTTAAACAGGATCACCTGTCTGCATCAGATATCTGCACCCACCTTTCCTCTTTTTAGGTGTTAATCCATTTACAGGGAGTGCAGAATTATTAGGCAAATTAGTATTTTGACCACATCATCCTCTTTATGCATGTTGTCTTACTCCAAGCTGTATAGGCTCGAAAGCCTACTACCAATTAAGCATATTAGGTGATGTGCATCTCTGTAATGAGAAGGGGTGTGGTCTAATGACATCAACACCCTATATCAGGTGTGCATAATTATTAGGCAACTTCCTTTCCTTTGGCAAAATGGGTCAAAAGAAGGACTTGACAGGCTCAGAAAAGTAAAAAATAGTGTGATATCTTGCAGAGGGATGCAGCACTCTTAAAATTGCAAAGCTTCTGAAGCGTGATCATCGAACAATCAAGCGTTTCATTCAGAATAGTCAACAGGGTCGCAAGAAGCGTGTGGAAAAACCAAGGCGCAAAATAACTGCCCATGAACTGAGAAAAGTCAAGCGTGCAGCTGCCAAGATGCCACTTGCCACCAGTTTGGCCATATTTCAGAGCTGCAACATCACTGGAGTGCCCAAAAAAGCACAAGGTGTGCAATACTCAGAGACATGGCCAAGGTAAGAAAGGCTGAAAGACGACCACCACTGAACAAGACACACAAGCTGAAACGTCAAGACTGGGCCAAGAAATATCTCAAGACTGATTTTTCTAAGGTTTTATGGACTGATGAAATGAGAGTGAGTCTTGATGGGCCAGATGGATGGGCCCATGGCTGGATTGGTAAAGGGCAGAGAGCTCCAGTCCGACTCAGACGCCAGCAAGGTGGAGGTGGAGTACTGGTTTGGGCTGGTATCATCAAAGATGAGCTTGTGGGGCCTTTTCGGGTTGAGGATGGAGTCAAGCTCAACTCCCAGTCCTACTGCCAGTTTCTGGAAGACACCTTCTTCAAGCAGTGGTACAGGAAGAAGTCTGCATCCTTCAAGAAAAACATGATTTTCATGCAGGACAATGCTCCATCACACGCGTCCAAGTACTCCACAGCGTGGCTGGCAAGAAAGGGTATAAAAGAAGAAAATCTAATGACATGGCCTCCTTGTTCACCTGATCTGAACCCCATTGAGAACCTGTGGTCCATCATCAAATGTGAGATTTACAAGGAGGGAAAACAGTACACCTCTCTGAACAGTGTCTGGGAGGCTGTGGTTGCTGCTGCACGCAATGTTGATGGTGAACAGATCAAAACACTGACAAAATGCATGGATGGCAGGCTTTTGAGTGTCCTTGCAAAGAAAGGTGGCTATATTGGTCACTGATTTGTTTTTGTTTTGTTTTTGAATGTCAGAAATGTATATTTGTGAATGTTGAGATGTTATATTGGTTTCACTGGTAAAAATAAATAATTGAAATGGGTATATATTTGTTTTTTGTTAAGTTGCCTAATAATTATGCACAGTAATAGTCACCTGCACACACAGATATCCCCCTAAAATAGCTATAACTAAAAACAAACTAAAAACTACTTCCAAAACTATTCAGCTTTGATATTAATGAGTTTTTTGGGTTCATTGAGAACATGGTTGTTGTTCAATAATAAAATTAATCCTCAAAAATACAACTTGCCTAATAATTCTGCACTCCCTGTAGGAATTCTGCCTACCAATTTGTTTTAATCAACACATATTTGCACATTTTATTGTTATTTGTGCTGCACATTTTGTACCTTTTAATCATATTGTACATTTGCATGGATCCATGTATTCTGTCCCATAGTTTGTACTGAATATATTTGTTATTAATATTTTATCTATTTTATTAAATACCTATTTTATACCTTAGCCTCCGTTAGGTTTGGCGCCTGGGTCCACTTTTTATCTTCATTTATCTTAACAGTGATAGCTAGGGATCACCACCCCCGGGCTGATAGGTAACCACCAGCGCTATAGTAGAACCCACTTACACATATTAGCTCCTATGCTATGCAAGCAATTCTGAATTGCAAAGACAATTAATCCTGAGGGACATGAGTCATGAGGCTCCAATGAAAGAATGATTTTACTGTGAAACAGTCTAAACATGAGGGGCAATACTATTAGGTCCTCAAGAGCCTAAG
Organism: Bombina bombina; assembly: GCF_027579735.1. Lineage (NCBI taxonomy): Eukaryota > Metazoa > Chordata > Amphibia > Anura > Bombinatoridae > Bombina > Bombina bombina. The sequence goes on from NC_069508.1 coordinate 944,359, forward strand.
AACAAACCCCAGTCCCAAAAACAAAATTTTCAATTTGAGATCTTAATAAAAATAAACACACATGTACCTATTCTTTTATGTACATTAAAAATATTAAAACCGCTTATAAATAATGTTTCCACTAGGAGTATGGTATGTCCAAACATTGTAAGAGGAGCCCTTTCTATCCCTGCGGATCTCTCTATAACACCACTCTGCTGTGAAGGATATGTATAATGAGAAAGCCGCTCCGTTCACAATTGAAAACAAGGCGGAGTTATAGGAAAATGCTAACAAGAGCCTAAAATGGCGCCGCTCCGCTTCTAAGAGGAAGGAGGAGGCGGAGCCATAAAAACAAAATGGGATGAAGCACTCTGATATTTGTGCTTTCTCCTGCCGAACTAGGTATCTGGTCTTGAAACCAGAGCGATGAAAAAAACCTGTAAATCTTAGATATAGAGGGTTGTAGAGAGGACAGAGAGTGCGAACAAACAGCTTGTTACCCTGAAGTGTGTTATCAGCATATACGCGCCACTCTCCATAATATGTCCTACTAGAAAATATTCAGTTGCTGAACTTCAAACAACAATGGAAAAAATTGAATTAGGGAGGTTTACGTCATATATAGAAATAAATCATTTTCACCGCTCCGATCTCCAAGAAAACGGAGGAAATGACACTACATACTCTCCGAAAATGAATGGCGCTGAAAAAAAAATAAGAGCGCATCTTACTATAATCCTACTGAGGACATGATAGCTCAGAGAATATTTTATAAAATAACACCGAGCCCCAAAAGAGAGTTAACCTCTTCCTTTCCTGGAGGAGTTAACCTCTTAGTCTCCAAACTCACAGAAGCTTAGCCAGGAACAGGTCAGATTCAGTGACAGAAGCTAAGAAGTACCTGCTTACTGCCAGATTATTCCTAAATAAGGAAATTGTGTCCCATATAACTGCAGTTACCAGAGTCCTTTACCCTTTTAGTGCCCTCCTCCTAGCCCCAGAAGACAAAAAAGGGCACTTACCTGCATTCCAGTCGTCCGGCAGTCAGACGACCTCACAAAGTATGGGAGGATGCCACTCCTCACATAAACCTGTGTAAAAAGAAAGACAGAGTAATCTTACTCAGGCTTTCTATACCAGGACAGAAACATGTTAGGAAAACGCAGCAAAGCACACTTTACTAGTTCCTAACTGCTTAAAAGCCACCACTGCCCTACTGAAGAGACTGACGTGGAGTACGGCTAGACCCAATGTTGAGGAAAAAGATCAGAGTAAACCTACTCTGATTTCCAAAATAATATTGATAATATTGATTGAAGAGAAATAATCAGACACCAAAAACTTCACCTCTTTCTTGTAACGCAGCCAAAGAGAATGACTGGGGTTTGTGGGAAGGGAAGTGATACTTAACAGCTTTGCTGTGGTGCTCTTTGCCTCCTCCTGCTGGCCAGGAGTGATATTCCCAACAGTAATTGATGATGATCCGTGGACTCACCGTGTCATTAGAAAGAAAACTTATTGTCAATAACATTCATTAATTTTATAAGAGAAAGAATACAACTTAGAAAAATGAGGGGGTCCATTAAGAAAGTATAACCTCAAATTTAGTAAATTGGCTGTGGAATATGATATATCTTGATGGAAGGAAATGAGAGAGATGGAAAGATAGGGTTCCAAGAGGGGAGAAAAGAAAGAAGAAGAAAAAATGAGGGGGGGAAGGGACTCCACAGGAAAGGGGAAGAGGGAGAGAGGGAAGCGGGATAGGGAATCTAGGATATTATACGAGGTAACTTCTGGGTGATGGAATAGGGATTATACTGTTTGAGGAGCAGTCTGATTATAAATGTTTATTCAGTCAAGATGGGGGAGTATATTGTTCCCAAAGATCCATCATGAGATGATGTACACCCAGCTTGTCAGTTTTTAAGAAGTGAAAACGCTCTAATGTAAGGATTTCTGTTGTCTGTGGGTGCCAGTCTTTTAAGGTTGGGGTTTTATTAGATTTCCAGTGTTTAGGAATGAGTTTTTTTGCGCTGTTTATCATCAATAGCACAAGGGAGCTTGTGAATTTGTTTTGCAATTTAGAGAGAGCTTGGAACATGAGGACTTGGATCTTGAATGCAAGATCTGTTTCAGTTATTTCTGAAATAGCTGTAAATACTTTTTCTTAAAAGTTGAAGAGCAGGTTACTGTTCAGCACTCTGTTTTTGAGGTTATTTATCCGTGCAGGCTGCAAGGGTCCATACCAAAAAAAACAAAAATAAGTAGAAAGTTCAAGCTGCAGCAGCACTGAATAAAAAGATTTTTATTTTTGCCAAAAAGTTAATACACACTGACACATACAGGCTTAAAATACCCTTAACCCTTCCCATTCAATTACAATACACACCTGTGATAATCTATCTACATCAGTTAACTCCACCTAGTGTTCACACACCTTTTCTTAGAGGTTCTCATATAACTTCACAGTTGATTTATCATTGTGTGTACACAACATAGACATTCTAAATCAAAGATACCTATACTTTTTGTTAGCTCTAAGAATTTTTTAGACCTTTTTTAAGCCTTTACGTCTTATATTAAAGGGACAGTAATCAGAAAATACTCCAATCCATTTCTCTATTCATACCTCCTGGCCACATAGTACCTAATGTATAGATCCAAAACAATTCTTTTTGCTGAAGTTTTTTCTCTCTGTTGCCCCCCCTCCTGGGTTTCTTTACATGATCTATAATCTGAAATCTAATTTGACTCAGACTATGCCCAGCTGTCAAAAAATGGTGAGCCACAGGTGCATCTACATCTCCTGTTCTTATGCTACTCTTGTGTTGGTTCAACCTCTCGCGCACCTTACGGGTGGTCTCTCCTACATAGCCCCACCCACATGGGCATTTGATTAGATACACAGCATATTCTGTGTTACAGGTGAAATAACCTCTAATCAAAAATTTCTTGCCTGTACGTGGGTGGCAAAATGTAGAGCCCCGCACCATATTGTTACAGTTAGTACAATTTAGGCAGGGAAAGCAACCATTGTTTTTTTTGTCAATATACCTCTGCACTTTCGTTTTACCAGGTCCTATATCTGCCCTAACAAGGGTATCCTTAAGATTTTTACCCCTCCTGTATGCAGGCATTGGCGGTACTTGAAATTCCTTCACTTTAGGGTTACATTCACTTAGTACACTCCAGTGCTTTCTTATAATCCCTTGTATTTTATCACTAAGGGGAGAAAAATTACTCACAAATACCATTCTATCTGTTTGGTCCTTTTCTTTATTATTTTGTTGTTCTAACAACTTAGCCCTCGGAATGTCTAGAGCGCTATTTATGCCCTCCTGTATCATTTTAGATGGATAGCCTCTCTTTGTGAATGCATTCCCTATCTCACTAAGTCTCTCCAGTGCCAGACTCTCGTCTGATACTATGCGTCTTACACGCAGAAACTGGCTCTTTGGTAGAGATCTAGTGAGAGTGGGAGGATGTGCACTACTGTAGTGTAATATATTGTTACAATCTGTTTCCTTTCTATACAGATCTACTGACAATGAAGTCCCAGACTTATAAACTTTGGTATCTAGAAAGTTAATGCTTTCTTCACTATGGACAAGTTTAAATTTAATATTAAGGGTAGCGCTATTCAAATCCTTAAAGAACTGTTCCAGGGTCCCAATGTCGCCCAACCAAACACCGAACACATCATCTATATAGCGCCACCATGTGGCGCCATATAGAATAAATAAAGGGTGGCTGTACACCACATGCTCTTCAAACACATTCATGAAAATGTTCGTGTATGTGGGAGCGACATTGGAACCCATGGCCGTGCCCTGAAGTTGCAGAAAATAGTCATCTTGGAATAGGAAGTAATTACACTGCAGTACAATACCTAGCAGTTCAACAATAAAATTTCTCTGCATCTCACTTATCTCTGTGCTATTGCTCAGTATTCTATTTACTGCTCCAATTCCTGCTTCATGTGTAATGGATATGTACAAACTTACTACATCCATACTATACAGAATACCTTTTCCCTCACTTAGATCAAGACTATGTATTTTCTTCAAAAAATCACCTGTATCTCTTATGTAGGAGTTAGATCCCACAAAAGGTCTTAGATATTTATCAAGGAAAATGGAGGCATTGGACAGGATTGATCTGATTCCTGCCACTATAGGGCGTCCTGGTGGAGCTACCTTGTCCTTATGGATTTTTGGTAATGTGTAAAGGACAGGTGTTATTTCCTCAGTCTCCAATAGGAATTTCACCACATCCTGCCCAATGACTCCTCCTCCTCTCACTTGAACAAGTGCTCTTTCGAGTGTACAAACCTTCATACAATTGGTTGACAGGGATATAGAGATTCTAGAAAAGAAATGTAGAGAGGTTAAGGTTAACAGAAAAGTGAACTTTACTAAAAAAGATAGGAATGCTTTAAAGAAATTGAATGATAATAAAGGGATTATCATTAAGAGAGCGGACAAGGGTGGTGCAACTGTCCTTTTGGATAAAGAATTTTATATTCAAGAAATTAGAGCACAATTGGCAGATGAGAAAGTGTATAAGTTGCTATCAAGAAATCCTAAGTTTGAAATCAAGAAAGAAATAGAGAGCTGTGTATCTAAAGCAGAGAGAGGAGGAGTCATTGGGCAGGATGTGGTGAAATTCCTATTGGAGACTGAGGAAATAACACCTGTCCTTTATACATTACCAAAAATCCATAAGGACAAGGTAGCTCCACCAGGACGCCCTATAGTGGCAGGAATCGGATCAATCCTGTCCAATGCCTCCATTTTCCTTGATAAATATCTAAGACCTTTTGTGGGATCTAACTCCTACATAAGTGATACAGGTGATTTTTTGAAGAAAATACATAGTCTTGATCTAAGTGAGGGAAAAGGTATTCTGTATAGTATGGATGTAGTAAGTTTGTACACATCCATTACACATGAAGCAGGAATTGGAGCAGTAAATAGAATACTGCGCAATAGCACAGAGATAAGTGAGATGCAGAGAAATTTTATTGTTGAACTGCTAGGTATTGTACTGCGGTGTAATTACTTCCTATTCCAAGATGACTATTTTCTGCAACTTCAGGGCACGGCCATGGGTTCCAATGTCGCTCCCACATACGCGAACATTTTCATGAATGTGTTTGAAGAGCATGTGGTGTACAGCCACCCTATATTTATTCTATATGGCGCCACATGGTGGCGCTATATAGATGATGTGTTCGGTGTGTGGTTGGGCGACATTGGGACCCTGGAACAGTTATTTAAGGATTTGAATAGCGCTACCCTTAATATTAAATTTAAACTTGTCCATAGTGAAGAAAGCATTAACTTTCTAGATACCAAAGTTTATAAGTCTGGGACTTCATTGTCAGTAGATCTGTATAGAAAGGAAACAGATTGTAACAATCTATTACACTACAGTAGTGCACATCCTCCCACTCTCACTAGATCTCTACCAAAGAGCCAGTTTCTGCGTGTAAGACGCATAGTATCAGACGAGAGTCTGTCACTGGAGAGACTTATTGAGATAGGGAATGCATTCACAAAGAGATGCTATCCATCTAAAATGATACAGGAGGGCATAAATAGCGCTCTAGACATTCCGAGGGCTAAGTTGTTAGAACAACAAAATAATAAAGAAAAGGACCAAACAGATAGAATGGTATTTGTGAGTAATTTTTCTCCCCTTAGTGATAAAATACAAGGGATTATAAGAAAGCACTGGAGTGTACTAAGTGAATGTAACCCTAAAGTGAAGGAATTTCAAGTACCGCCAATGCCTGCATACAGGAGGGGTAAAAATCTTAAGGATACCCTTGTTAGGGCAGATATAGGACCTGGTAAAACGAAAGTGCAGAGGTATATTGACAAAAAAAACAATGGTTGCTTTCCCTGCCTAAATTGTACTAACTGTAACAATATGGTGCGGGGCTCTACATTTTGCCACCCACGTACAGGCAAGAAATTTTTGATTAGAGGTTATTTCACCTGTAACACAGAATATGCTGTGTATCTAATCAAATGCCCATGTGGGTGGGGCTATGTAGGAGAGACCACCCATAAGGTGCGCGAGAGGTTGAACCAACACAAGAGTAGCATAAGAACAGGAGATGTAGATGCACCTTTGGCTCACCATTTTTTGACAGCTGGGCATAGTCTGAGTCAAATTAGATTTCAGATTATAGATCATGTAGAGAAACCCAGGAGGGGGGGGCAACAGAGAGAAAAAACTTCAGCAAAAAGAATTGTTTTGGATCTATACATTAGGTACTATGTGGCCAGGAGGTATGAATAGAGAAATGGATTGGAGTATTTTCTGATTACTGTCCCTTTAATATAAGAGGTAAAGGCTTAAAAAAGGTCTAAAAAATTCTTAGAGCTAACAAAAAGTATAGGTATCTTTGATTTAGAATGTCTATGTTGTGTACACACAATGATAAATCAACTGTGAAGTTATATGAGAACCTCTAAGAAAAGGTGTGTGAACACTAGGTGGAGTTAACTGATGTAGATAGATTATCACAGGTGTGTATTGTAATTGAATGGGAGGGGTTAAGGGTATTTTAAGCCTGTATGTGTCAGTGTGTATTAACTTTTTGGCAAAAATAAAAATCTTTTTATTCAGTGCTGCTGCAGCTTGAACTTTCTACTTTTTCTTAAAAGTTGGCAATTGCTGGGCAAGTCCACCATATGTGGAGCATAGAGCCCCTTTGACTGCAGTTTTACGTAGTCTAGAGGGAGTGAGGTACCATCTACTAATGAACTTAAAATGCATTTCCTGAATATTAGCTGATGAGGAAGCCTTAATAGCTGTTTGGAAGGATTTCCTCCAGTTGATAGGGTTAGGTTCTGAGTTGTTCTCTGTCCCATGCTTGTGAATACGTGGGGAGCATTTGATCATCCTGTATTAACAAATACTTATATAGGAGAGATATAGTATGCCTTGGAAGTGTCTGCTGAACACATAGCTGTTCAAATGGCGTGAGATCCCTATTCATTTTATTTTTATACTTGTGGGTGGTAATGTAGTGTATTATCTGCGTACGGGAGAACCAAGATGCAAAAAGGACCTCGTCCCATTGTTGTAAAAATTTGATTGGTGCAATATTGCCCTGATCTAGCGCGAAGTGCAACACACCATCTCTCAGTTTATATGGGATTCTGTTGGCTATCTGTGCACGCAATAAAAAATATGGAACGCTTCATGAATTTGCATGTCATCCTTGCGCAGGGGCCATGCTACTCTTCTCTGTATCGGTCCAATTTTAGTATATGTGCTGCCGAAGCGAGCACTGGGCTGCTCTTTTGAATACTTGTTTATTATGTTTAGAGGCCCAAATTGTTGTCCCTATGCAATTTTGTTCCTCATGTATTGGAAAGACTTTGAAGTTTAAAGAGAAACTTTTTAATTAACCTAATGTCTCTCAGGATGATTACAAGCTAAAAAAGATGTTATCTGTCCAGGGCAGATGGGAATACTGCACACCAAAACAACGATAAATTCCCAAAAAAACGTTAGCTAAAATAAAAATGAATAAATGAATTCCTGCGTTCTTTTAACTGCTGTATATTTATTTTCAGCATCAATTATTTTTAGCAACATTCATTATTTATTATAGCTTCAATTTGACACCGGTGTCAATATAGACGTTTTGGTTTAAAATTGTATATCTTTTTATTTTGTATTAACCTATTAAATCATTTATCTGCCAGTTTTTTGAGACTTCATCCTCATTCTTTCTTTAATTGCTGCTACTTCGCATTTGAGACATTTATTATTGTTGTATTTTCAAACTGTTGTATTTTAAAATCTTATATCATACACTAGATCCCCCTCCCCCTTTTTTTTGGGAATCAGCATCCCCCTTTTTTTGTGCCACCATTTATTCATTTTTATTTATCTCAGGATGATGCTGTTCGGGCAATGCCACAGCTTTCTCCTCACATTTGCCAAGCCTCTATGGCGTCACATACAGTGCCCTGCAGTTCCTGTCAGCCTCCTAGCGGAATTTATTTGCCTGCAGATATTGCTGCACAGGTATCTTCTGCTGTATTTGCGGCATTGTCTGCTTTTCCCATGTTGAAGGGAAAATGCAAGAGGAAAATTAGAGAGTCAGCTAGTAAGGTTTCTGTTCCGTCGTCTGCTACTCAAGTTGTCTTCCCTCATAAATCTGATGAGGAGGATACGTCGGTAGCCTCTGAGGGTGAAATCTCAGATTCGGACAGTATAATTCCTTTATCTGATGCTGAAGTAGTATCCTTCAGATTTAAGCTTGAACACCGTTGTGTATTGTTAAAGGAGGTTTTGGCTACTTTGGATGACTCTGACCCGCCTGTCGTTGTCAACCCTAAGAAATCAAGTCAATTTAATAAATACTTTGATGTTCCTTCCTCTGTGGAAGTGTTTCCTGTTCTAGACCGTGCAAAAGATTATTGTGCAGGAATGGTAGAATCCAGGGATACCTTTTCCCCGTCTCCTGTTTTTAAAGATTCATGGCCTAAAGTAAAAGGGGCCATTTCTACTCTCGCTAAGAGAACTACTATTCCTATAGAGGATGGCTGCTCTTTTACAGATCCAATGGACAAAAAGCTGGAGGCCTATTTGAAGAAAATGTATGTTTGTCAAGGTCTTCAATGGCAACCTGCAGTTTGTAAGCCACTGTGTCTAGTGCAGCATCTTATTGGTACAATGCCTTGTCTAATTCTCTTCAAGTAAGAGACTCCTTTGAAAGAGGTCCAAGACAGGATTAAGGCTCTCAAGTTAGCCAACTCCTTTATTTCCGATGCTACCATGCAAGTTATTAAACTGGGAGCCAAGATATCTGGCTTCGCTGTGCTAGCTCACAGGGCATTGTGGTTAAAGTCTTTGTCAGCGGATGTTTCTTCTAAATGCAAGCTTCTGGCGCTTCCTTACAAGGGTAAGACCTTGTTTGGACTTTGTCTGACAGAAATAATCTCTGGCATTTCTGGGGGAAAAGGGTATTTTCTACCACAAGACAGGAAGAATAGACCTAAAGGACGTCAAAGTAATTTTCTTCCTTTAGTAACTTCAAAGGAAAGTCTTTCTCTCCCTCTTCCAAGCAGGGACAGTCAAAGTCTTCTTGGAAACCCAATCAGTCTTGGAACAAGGGGAAACAATCAAAGATACCCGCAGCTGAGTCTAAATCGGCATGAAGGGTTTGCCCCCGGGCCGGGGTCGGATCAAGTGGGGGGCAGATTTTCTCTGTTTTATCAAGCATGGATACGAGATGTCCCAGATCCTTGGGCTGTGGACATAGTCTCAGGGTTACAAAATAGAATTCAAAACTTTTCCTCCCAGGGGCAGGTTTCTCCTCTCAAGATTATCTGCAAACCAGATAAAAAGAGAGGCATTCTTGAATTGCGTTTGGGACCATTCTTTCCTGGGGGTGATAGTCACAGTTCCTGTAAGGAAACAGGGCCTGGGATTCTATTTGAATCTGTTTGTGGTTCCCAAAAAAGAGGGAACTTTCTGTCCTATTCTAAACCTAAAGTGTCTCAACAAGTTTCTCCGGGTTCCATCCTTCAAAATTGAAACCATTTGTTCCATTCTTCCCTTGGTCCAAGAGGGTCAGTTAATGACGACCATAGACCTGAAGGATGCGTATCTTCATTTTCCCATCCACAGGGATCATCACAAGTTCCTGAGATTCACCTTTCTAGACAAACACTTTCAGTTTGTAGCTCTTCCGTTTGGCCTTGCCACAGCTCCCAGAATTTTCTCAAAGGTTCTGGGGGCTTTCTTGGCAGTGATCAGGTCTCGGGGAATTGCAGTGGCGCCCTACCTGCACGACATATTGGTTCAGGTGCCATCTTTCTCTTGTAAGGTGTATCCAGTCCACGGATCATCCATTACTTGTGGGATATTCTCCTTCCCAACAGGAAGTTGCAAGAGGATCACCCACAGCAGAGCTGCTATATAGCTCCTCCCCTAACTGCCATACCCAGTCATTCTCTTGCAACTCTCAACAAGCATGGAGGTAGTAAGAGGAAAGTTGTGAAATATAGCTGTTATCTTGCTTCAATCAAAAGTTTGTTATTTTTAAATGGTACCGGAGTTGTACTATTTTGTCCCAGGCAGAAAAATAGAAGAATCTGCCTGTGATTTCTATGTTCTTAGCAGGTTGTAACTAAGATCCATTGCTGTTCTCACACATGACTGAAGAGAGAGGTAACTTCAGCGGGGGAATGGCGTGCAGGTTATCCTGCTATGAGGTATGTGCAGTTAAGATTTTTTCTAGAAGATGTGAATGCTAGAAAATGCTGCTGATACCAAATTTATGTAAGGTAAGCCTGAATACAGTGATTTAATAGCGACTGGTATCATGCTTACTTTCTGAGGTAATACTCTTTTATATTTACAATATAAAACGTTTGCTGGCATGTTTAAACGTTTTTATATATACTTTGGTGATAAAACTTTATTGGGGCCTAGTTTTTTCCACATGGCTGGCTTAAATTTGCCTAGAAACAGTTTCCTGAGGCTTTCCACTGTGTTACTATGAGCGGGAGGGGCCTAATTTAGCGCTTTTTTGCGCAGTAACTTTTACAGACTGAGACATCCAGCTTCCTCCAGGAGTCCCCTGAATGCTATAGGACATCTCTAAAGGGCTCTTAGGCTTTCCAAAATCGTTTGTTGGGGATAGTAGGCCCACAGCAAGGCTGTGGAAGTTGGTGTGACTGTTAAAAAACGTTTATATTGTTTTCTTGATCCGTTTTTTGAACTAAGGGGTTAATCATCCATTTGCAAGTGGGTGCAATGCTCTGTTAGCTTATTATACACACTGTAAAAATTTCGTTTGATTTACTGCCTTTTTTCACTGTTTTTCAAATTCTGACAAAATTTGTTTCTCTTAAAGGCACAGTACCGTTTCTTATATTTGCTTGTTAACTTGATTTAAAGTGTTTTCCAAGCTTGCTAGTCTCATTGCTAGTCTGTACAAACATGTCTGACATAGAGGAAACTCCTTGTTCATTATGTTTAAAAGCCATGGTGGAACCCCCTCTTAGAATGTGTACCAAATGTACTGATTTCACTTTAAGCAATAAAGATCATATTCTGTCTTTAAAAAATTTATCAGCAGAGGAATCTGACGAGGGGGAAGTTATGCCGACTAAGTCTCCCCACATGTCAGATCCTTTGACTCCCGCTCAAGGGACTCACGCTCAAATGGCGCCAAGTACATCCAGGGCGCCCATAGCGTTTACTTTACAAGACATGGCGGCAGTCATGGATAATACACTGTCAGCGGTATTAGCCAGACTACCTGAATTTAGAGGAAAGCGAGATAGCTCTGGAGTTAGACGAAATACAGAGCATACTGACGCTTTAAGAGCTATGTCTCATACTGCCTCACAATATGCAGAAGCTGAAGGAGAGCTTCTTTCTGTGGGTGATGTTTCTGACTCAGGGAAGATGATGCAACCTGATTCTGATATTTCTACATTTAAATTTAAGCTTGAACACCTCCGCGTGTTACTCAGGGAGGTTTTAACTGCTCTGAATGACTGTGATACAATTGCAGTGCCAGAGAAATTGTGTAGACTGGATAAATACTATGCAGTGCCATTGTGCACTGATGTTTTGCCAATACCTAAAAGGTTTACAGAAATTATTGCTAAGGAATGGGATAGACCAGGTGTGCCGTTCTCTCCCCTCCTATTTTTAGAAATATGTTTCCAATAGACGCCACCACACGGGACTTATGGCAGACAGTTCCTAAGGTGGAGGGAGCAGTTTCTACTCTAGCAAAGCTTACTACTATCCCTGTCGAGGACAGTTGTGCTTTCTTAGATCCAATGGATAAAAAGTTAGAGGGTTACCTTAAGAAAATGTTTATTCAACAAGGTTTTATCCTACAGCCCCTTGCATTCATTGCTCCTGTCACTGCTGCTGCGGCGTTCTGGTTTGAGTCTCTGGAAGAGGCTTTACAGGTAGCGACTCCATTGGATGACATACTTGACAAGCTTAGAGCACTTAAGCTAGCCAATTCTTTTGTTTCTGATGCCATTGTTCATTTGACTAAACTAACGGCTAAGAATTCTGGTTTTGCTATCCAGGCGCGCAGAGCGCTATGGCTTAAATCATGGTCAGCTGACGTTACTTCAAAGTCTAAGCTGCTTAACATTCCCTTCAAGGGGCAGACCCTATTCGGCCTGGTTTGAAGGAGATTATTGCTGATATCACTGGAGGAAAAGGTCATGCCCTTCCTCAGGATAGGTCCAAATCAAGGGCCAAACAGTCGAATTTTCGTGCCTTTCGAAACTTCAAGGCAAGTGCGGCATCAACTTCCTCTAATGCAAAACAAGAGGGAACTTTTGCTCAGTCCAAGACGGTCTGGAGACCTAACCAGACCTGGAACAAGGGTAAGCAGGCCAAAAAGCTTGCTGCTGCCTCTAAGACAGCATGAAGGAACGGCCCCCTATCCGGTAACGGATCTAGTAGGGGGCAGACTTTTGCTTTTCGCCCAGGCGTGGGCAAGAGATGTACAGGATCCCTGGGCGTTGGAAATTATATCCCAGGGATATCTTCTGGACTTCAAGGCTTCCCCCCCAAAGGGAGATTTCACCTTTCTCAATTATCTGCAAACCAGATAAAGAGAGAGGCATTCTTACACTGTGTACAAGACCTCCTAGTTATGGGAGTGATCCATCCAGTTCCAAAGGAGGAACAGGGACAGGGATTTTACTCAAATCTGTTTGTGGTTCCCAAAAAAGAGGGAACCTTCAGACCAATTTTGGATCTAAAGATCTTAAACAAATTCCTCAGAGTTCCATCATTCAAGATGGAGACTATTCGTACCATCCTACCTATGATCCAGGAGGGTCAATACATGACTACAGTGGATTTAAAGGATGCTTATCTTCACATTGCGATACACAAAGATCATCATCGGTTTCTCAGGTTTGCCTTCCTAGACAGGCATTACCAGTTTGTAGCTCTTCCCTTTGGGTTAGCTACAGCCCCAAGAATTTTTACGAAGGTTCTGGGGTCGCTTCTGGCGGTCCTAAGGCCGCGGGGCATAGCAGTGGTCCTTTATTTAGACGACATCCTGATTCAGGCGTCAAACTTCCAAGTTGCCAAGTCTCATACGGACATAGTGTTGGCATTTCTGAGGTCGCATGGGTGGAAGGTGAACGAGGAAAAGAGTTCTCTATCCCCCCTCACAAGACTTTCCTTCCTAGCGACTCTGATAGATTCTGTAGAAATGAAAATTTACCTGACGGAGTCCAGGTTATCAAAACTTCTAAATTCCTGCCGTGTTCTTTATTCCATTCCTCGCCCTTCGGTGGCTCAGTGCATGGAAGTAATCGGCTTAATGGTAGCGGCAATGGACATAGTGCCGTTTGCACGCCTACATTTCAGACCGCTACAACTCTGCATGCTCAGTCAGTGGAATGGGTATTACACAGATTTGTCCCCTCTACTAAATCTAGATCAAGAGACCAGGGATTCTCTTCTCTGGTGGCTATCTCGGGTCCATCTGTCCAAAGGTATGACCTTTCGCAGGCCAGATTGGACAATTGTAACGACAGATGCCAGCCTTCTAGGTTGGGGTGCAGTCTGGAACTTCCTGAAGGCCCAGGGATCGTGGACTCAGGAGGAGTCACTTCTTCCAATAAACATTCTGGAACTAAGAGAGATATTCAATGCTCTTCAGGCTTGGCCTCAGCTAGCGACAATGAGGTTCATCAGATTTCAGTCGGACAACATCACGACTGTGGCTTACATCAACCATCAAGGGGGAACAAGCAGTTCCCTAGCGATGTTAGAAGTCTCAAAGATAATTCGCTGGGCGGAGATTCACTCTTGCCACCTATCAGCTATCCATATCCCAGGGGTAGAGAACTGGGAGGCGGATTTTCTAAGTCAACATACTTTTCATCCGGGGGAGTGGGAACTCCATCCGGAGGTGTTTGCACAATTGGTTCATCGTTGGGGCAAACCAGAACTGGATCTCATGGCGTCTCGCCAGAACGCCAAGCTTCCTTGTTACGGATCCAGGTCCAGGGATCCCAAGGCAACGCTGATAGAAGCTCTAGCAGCGCCTTGGTCCTTCAACCTGGCTTATGTGTTTCCACCGTTTCCTCTGCTCCCTCGTCTGATTGCCAAAATCAAGCAGGAGAGAGCATCGGTGATCTTGATAGCGCCTGCGTGTCCACGCAGGACTTGGTATGCAGATCTGGTGGACATCTCATCCTTTCCACCATGGACTCTGCCGCTGAGACAGGACCTTCTACTTCAAGGTCCTTTCAACCATCCAAATCTAATTTCTCTGAGGCTGACTGCCTGGAGATTGAACGCTTGATTTTATCAAAGCGTGGTTTCTCCGAGTCAGTCATTGATACCTTAATTCAGGCACGAAAGCCTGTCACCAGGAAAATCTATCATAAGATATGGCGTCAATATCTTTATTGGTGTGAATCCAAGGGCTACTCATGGAGTAAGGTCAGGATTCCCAGGATATTATCTTTTCTCCAAGAAGGATTGGAGAAAGGATTGTCAGCTAGTTCCTTAAAGGGACAGATTTCTTCACTATCTATTCTTTTGCACAAGCGTCTGGCGGATGTCCCAGACGTTCAGGCACTTTGTCAGGCTTTAGTTAGAATCAAGCCTGTGTTTAAACCTGTTGCTCCACCTTGGAGCTTAAATTTGGCTCTTAAAGTTCTTCCGTTTGAACCTCTTCATTCCATAGATGTCAAACTTTTATCTTGGAAAGTTATTTTTTTGGTAGCTATTTCCTCGGCTCGTAGAGTTTCCGAGTTATCTGCCTTACAATGTGATTCTCCTTATCTGATCTTCCATGCAGATAAGGTAGTCCTGCGTACCAAACCTGGGTTTTTACCTAAGGTGGTATCTAATAAGAATATCAATCAAAAGATTGTTGTTCCGTCTTTGTGTCCTAATTCTTCTTCAAAGAAGGAACGTCTATTACACAATCTGGACATGGTTCGTGCTTTAAAGTTTTACTTACAAGCTACTAAAGATTTTCGTCAAACATCTGCTTTGTTTGTTGTCTACTCTGGACAGAGGAGAGGTCAAAAGGCTTCGGCAACCCCTCTTTCTTTTTGGCTAAGAAGCATAATCCGCTTAGCCTATGAGACTGCTGGCCAGCAGCCTCCAGAAAGGATTACAGCTCATTCTACTAAAGCTGTGGCTTCCACATGGGCCTTTAAAAATGAGGCTTCTGTTGAACAGATTTGCAAGGCGGCGACTTGGTCTTCGCTTCATACTTTTTCCAAATTCTACAAATTTGATACTTTTGCTTCTTCGGAGGCTATTTTTGGGAGAAAGGTTTTACAGGCAGTGGTACCTTCCGTTTAAGTACCTGCCTTGTCCCTCCCTTCATCCGTGTACTTTAGCTTTGGTATTGGTATCCCACAAGTAATGGATGATCCGTGAACTGGATACACCTTACAAGAGAAAACATAATTTATGCTTACCTGATAAATTTATTTCTCTTGTGGTGTATCCAGTCCACGGCCCGCCCTGTCATTTTAAGGCAGGTATTTTTTAATCTTACAACTTCCTGTTGGGAAGGAGAATATCCCACAAGTAATGGATGATCCGTGGACTGGATACACCACAAGAGAAATAAATTTATCAGGTAAGCATAAATTATGTTTTTCAACAAGCAAACTCTCATACAGAGAACGGTTGTCTTTTCTACTTTCCCACGGATGGAAAGTGAATCTGCAAAAGAGTTCCCTTGTTCCAGCTACAAGGGTGGTTTTCTTAGGGACCATTATAGATTCCCTATCTATGAAAAAATTTCTGACAGAGGTCAGAAAATCCAAAATTATTTCCTCTTGCCTCTCTCTGCAGTCTACTGTTCAGCCATCAGTGGCTCAGTCTATGGAGGTAATTGGTCTGATGGTCGCTTCCATGGACATCATTCCCTTTGCTCAATTCCATTTGAGAGCTCTGCAATTATGCATGATCAGACAATGGAGCAGAGACCATTCAGATCTGTCTCAGAGGAAAGATCTAGACCAGTTGACAAGAGACTCTCGTGGTGGCTTTCTCAAGAGCATCTGTCTTGTGGCACATGCTTCCGGAGACCTTCGTGGGTGATTGTAACCACGGACGCCAGCCTGCTGGGCTGGGGAGTAGTCTGGGACTCGTTAAAGGCACAGAGTCTATGAACTCGGGAGTAGTCTACTCTCCCCATAAATATCTTGGAGTTGAGAACGATTTACTATGCTCTGATGGCTTGACCTCAGTTGTCCTTAGCCCAGTTTTTCAGGTTCCAGTCGGACAATGTCACCTCTATCAATCACCAGGAAGGAACTCTGAGTTACTTATTAATGAAGGAGGTGGCTCGGATTGTTCAGTGAGTGGAATCCCACAATTGCTGTCTTTCTGCCATCCACAGGTGTTGACAACTGGGTAGCAGACTTCTTAAGCAGACAGACATTTCATCCCGGGGAGTGGGCACTCCATCCGGAGGTGTTCTTCAGGTTAACCCTCAATTGGAGGATGCCGGAGTTGGATCTGATGGCGTCTCGGCAGAACGCCTAGCTTCCAAGGTAAGGTTCAAGGTTGAGAGATCTGGCATATCTGTTTGCTCTCCTTCAACGAGTCATTTCGCATATCATTCAGGATAATTCTAATTGCTCCTGTGTGGCCTCGCAGGATCTGGTATGCAGACTTAGTGAAAATTTCATCTCTTCCACCTTGGAGGCTGCCTCTGAGGAAGGACTTTCTAACTCAGGGTCCATTGCTTCATCCAAATCTCGTTTCTCTGAAGGTGACTGCTTGGAGATTGAATGCTTAGTTCTGTCTAAGCGTGTTTTTTCTTATTCGGTCATTGAGACCATGGTTCAGGCTCGCAAGCCTGTTACTAGAAAGATTTACCATAAGGTATGGCGTAAATACCTTTATTGGTGCAAGTCCAAGGGCTACTCTTGGAGTAGGGTCAGGATTCCTAGGATTTTGTCTTTTCTCCAGGAAAGTCTAGAGAAAGTATTGTCAGCCAATTCTCTGAAAGGTCAGATTGCTGCATTATCTATTTTGTTGCATAAATGTCTGGCGGATGTGCCAGATGTTCAATCCTTTTGTCAGGCCCTGGTCAGAATCAGGCCTGTGTTTAAGTCTGTTGCTCCTCCTTGGAGCCTTAACCTTGTTCTTAAAGTTTTGCAGCAGGCTCCATTTGAGCCTTTGCATTCCATAGATATTAAGTTGTTATCTTGGAAGATTTTGTTTCTTATTGCTATTTCTTCTGCTCAGAGAGTATCGGAACTCTCGGCTTTACAGTGTGATTCGCCTTACCTTATTTTTCATGCTGACAAGGCGGTTCTTCGTACTAAGTTGGGTTTTCTTCCTAAAGTGGTTTCGGATAGAAATATTAATCAGGAAATTGTTGTGCCTTCTCTATGTCCTAATCCTCCTTCTCAAAAGGAACGTTTGTTGCACAACTTGGATGTTGTGCATGCTCTGAAATTCTACCTACAGGCAACTAAGGATTTTCGCCAGTCCTCTGCCCTGTTTGTTTGTTTCTCTGGAAGGCGTAAAGGTCAGAAAGCTACTGCTACTTCTCTTTCTCTCTGGTTGAGAAGTATAATTCATTTTGCTTATGAGACTGCTGGTCAGCAGCCTCCTGAGAGACTTACGGCTCATTCCACAAGGGATGTCTCCTCTTCTTGGGCTTTCAAAAATGAAGCTTCTGTGGAACAGATTTGCATGGCTGCAACTTGGTCCTCTCTGCATACTTTTTCCAAATTTGATACTTTTGCCTAGGCTGAGGCTTCTTTTGGAAGACAGGTTCTTCAAGTGGTGGTGCCTTCTGTTTAGGTTTGCTTGTCTAGTTCTCCCTCCCTAGTCATCTGTGTCCTCTAGCTTGGGTATTGGTTCCCACTAGTAATTGATGATGTTGTGTACGTTCCATATCTTAGGAAAGAAAACAAAATGTATGCTTACCTGATAAATTTCTTTTTTTCCGGATAGGGAGAGTCCATGACCCCACCCTTAAATTTTAGACAGTTATTTTTTTACTAAACCTCAAGCACCTCTACACCTTTGTGTTATTCCTTTTTTCCATTTTCCTTTTGGTCAAATGACTTGGGATTATGGGTAGGGGAGTGACACTTAACAGCTTTGCTGTGGTGCTCTTTGTCTCCTCCTGCTGGCCAGGAGTGATATTCCCACTAGTAATTGATGATGTTGTGGACTCACCATATCCGGAAATAAATTAATTTATCAGGTAAGCATAAATTTAGTTTTTCTGTCATTCAAAAAAAAGTTATATATTCCAATAGTGAAGGAAAATATGAGCTTATTAATCAAAGATCTATTCAAATATCATGATATACATTTTCAATGAGTTTTGAACCACACAAAGATGTTATCTTAGACAGTGGCAATGTAAATTATATCAGGTCATACTTGCTATAACTTCCAAATCTTGGCTCAGTTCCCTAAGTAGCATTCTCCATATTGAACATAGAATGAAAGACTCTGGCTGGAAGTGGAACTCATACCATCTGGATACCAGGAGTTTTAGGTTTCTGTCCATCCTCCCTTAAGGGAAATAGTCTTTGTTGGTGAGTTTAGCCAAGATATGGCAGTTATGGTAAGTATGACATCACACATTACTATGTAAGAGAGGGGGATATGGCAGTTATGGTAAATATGACATCACACATTACTATGTAAGAGAGGGGGATATGGCAGTTATGGTAAATATGACATCACACATTACTATGTAAGAGAGGGGGATATGGCAGTTATGGTAAGTATGACATCACACATTACTATGTAAGAGAGGGGCATAAACACCAGATGTTATATTTCTAATTGAACATTATTAACTTTTTTCAGAAATAAGGTTAACACCCAAGTACATGAGCAAATTGTTTTTGTCTAAATAGCTTGCATGTTAGGCCGTCCCATCTTCCAACAAAATAAATGTCACCAGAGTTCCATTTGTATTGTCAACTAACCTTTTGCTGCCCTTGCCACTCAAAACATGCTCGTTTTGTGTTTCATCCAGGAAGCAAACAGACGTCACGAGGGGCAGAGCAACCACAAAACAAAATACAGTTCCTGTCACCGCAGAGCCTTGGTTAGTATGCATGATCTGTGGAATGTGTGCACATAATTTGCTTTGTTTTACTTTTTTACTTCAGCTGTATTGTATTTCTCATCAACATCTGTTTGTGACCATCATTAGTAGGCCTGGGGAAATTGCAGATTCAGTATTTGTTTGCTAAATAGGGTTAAAAAGCACTGAATGCCACTACCTGCGGCCATATTTGGTATTTTTTTTTAGTAAACGAATGCTGAATCTGAAATTTACTCATGCCTAGTCATTAGTGTACCTTTGGTATGGGGAGGCAATTGGTTTGTTAGCAGTCAACCATAGCAGGGTTCTACAACTTCACACAAATGGTCTGCTGACCTAAGGATCTAGCTCATTATCTAAGAGATCCTTCTAATTTTTTTAAAGCAAATTGTATCTTGTGAGCTATGCGGGGCTCTGTATGTGAAGGAGTGGCAGTACATTACAATATAATGCTATAGTGATCTCCCTCCATGGTGGCGAGCTTTTGTCCATTGGGTCATTTGTTCTAATCTTTGTTACCGGAACTCGGAAAGTGCATGAAAAAAGTTATTCAGATAGTGCCTCCAATCTATAAATTCCATGTAAATGTTAACGATACACAGCAGTGTGTACTAGTTCTCAGTAGTATTGTACCCTACTTTTATATAGCCTCTCTTAATGCTGCATAGGTCAAAATGCAACTTATGATTGAGATTCTTTTCTCTACCGTGAGCACAAAAGTAACTTCTGAAACTGAACTTCCTAAGCTGTATCTGCTTGATCAGTCTCTTTCCCAGGTATAGAGTATTTGGAGGAAGCCCTGGACTTATCTTTGGTCAGCAATTAGAAATTTTGGCTTCATGCCATTCAAGTAGATGTCACTTATATAACATCTTGTAGGTGAGTCATAGAAACATAGAATCATCTTTTTCGACGGCAGATAATAACCAATGTAAACTTATCCAATTAGCCTTATGTTTATCCTAGACATTAATTAGTATGAAGGATAACCTTATGCTTACCCTAGGCATTAATTAGTATGTATGATAGCCTTATGCTTATCCTGTGCATTAATTTGTTTGTAGGATAGCCTTATGCTTATCCTAGGCATTAATTAGTATGTAGGATAGTCTTATACTTATCCCAGGCATTAATTAGTAATAGGATAGCCTTATGTTTATCCCAGGCAGTATTTAGTTCATAGGATAGCCTTATGCTTATCCCAGGCATTAGTTAGTATGTAGACTAGCCTTATGCTTATCCCAGACATTAATTAGTACGTAGGATAGTCTTATTCTTATCACAGGCATTAATTAGTACGTATGATAGCCTTATGTTTATCCCAGGCAGTTATTAGTTCATAGGATAGCCTTATGCCTAACCCAGGCATTAGTTAGTATGTAGAATAGCCTTATGCCTAACCCAGGCATTAGTTAGTATGTAGAATAGCCTTATGCTTATCCCAGGCATTAATTAGTATGTAATATAGTCTTATGCTTATCCCAGTCATTAATTAGTAGGTAGGATTGCCTTATGCTTATCCCAGGCATTAATTAGTACGTAGGATATCCTTATGCTTATCACAGGCATTAATTAGTAATAGGATAACCTTATGCTTATCACAGACATTAATTAGTAATAGGATAGTCATATGCTTATCACAGTCCTTAATTAGTAATAGGATAGCCTTATGCTTATCACAGTCCTTAATTAGTAATAGGATAGCCTTATGCTTATCACAGGCTTTAATTAGTAATAGGATAGCCTTATGTTTATCACAGGCATTAATTGGTAATAGTATAGCCTTATGCTCATCACAGTCGTTAATTAGTAATAGGATAGCCTTATGCTTATCACAGGCATTAATTAGTAATAGGACAGTTATATGCTTATCATAGTAGTTAATTAGTAATAGGATAGACTTATGTTTATCACAGACATTAATTAGTATGAAGGGATAGCCTTATGCTTATCACAGGTTTTAATTAGTAATAGGATAAGCCTCACAGGCATTAATTATTAATAGGATAGGATATTTTACTAGTCTATTTTTTTTCTTTCTCAGGTCCACATAGGAGCCAAAAAGCTACAGCTGTTTCCCTGTCTTCTTGGTTTAAGATCTTATTTCATAAAGCTTTTTTGGAGGTGGCTATAACTTCCCTTGATGCTTAACAGCTCATTATGGGGCAAATTACAAGTGGCGTGCTAAATACTTTTCTCTTGTTAAGTGTAGTCAGTCCACGGGTCATCCATTACTTATGGAATATATCTCTTCCTAACAGGAAGCTGCAAGAGGATCACCCAGCAGAGCTGCTACATAGCTCCTCCCCTCACATGTCATATTCAGTCATTCTCTTGCAGCCTAACTAGATAGGTCGCTGTGAGAGGTCTGTGGTGTTTTTTTAACTTAGTTTATTTCTACAATCAAAAGTTTGTTATTTTAAATGGCACCGGAGTGTGCTGTTTATTCTCAGGCAGCATTAGAAGAAGAATCTGCCTGCGTTTTCTATGATCTTAGCAGACGTAACTAAGATCCACTGGCTGTTCTCATCTGAGGAGTGAGGTAACTTCAGAGAAGGGGAATAGCATGCAGGGCCCCCCTGCAAATGAGGTATGTGCAGTAATTATTTTTCTGAGGAATGGAATTGACTGAGAAAATACTGCTGATACCAATGTAAAGTAAGTTCAGCCTTAAATGCAGTGGTAGCGACTGGTATTAGGCTGATGAGTGTGTGTACACTGAATGTATTTTTCTAAGGAATGGAATTGACTCTGAAAATACTGTTAATACTGAAATAATGTATGAGCCTTAACTGCAGTAAAAGCGACTGGTAGCAGGCTTATTAATAACAATTCATAACTTTTCAAATGTATGTTTAAAACGTTTACTGGCATGTTAATCGTTTTTTTGTGAGGTACTTGGTGATAAAACTTATTGGGGCATGATTTTTACCACATGGCCATCTTTGTTTTCTGCATAGAAACAGTTTTCTGAGCTTCCCCACTGTTGTAATATGAGTGGGAGGGGCCTATTTTAGCGCTTTTTTGCGCAGTAAAAATTCAGTCACAATCTGTCTACTTCATCCTCCATGATCCAGATCGTCTCTAGAGAGCTCAGGGGTCTTCAAAATTCATTTTGAGGGAGGTAATCAGTCACAGCAGACCTGTGACAGTGTGTTTTGACTGTGAGAAAAACGTTAATTATTAAATTGTTAATCCGTTTTTGGGTATTAAGGGGTTAATCATCCATTTGCTGGTGGGTGCAATCCTTTGCTAACTTAATACATTTACTGTGAAAAATTGGTTGCTATAACTATTTTGGTTCATTGTTATTTCAACTGTGACAGCTTTTTGTGCTTCTTAAAGGCACAGTAGCGTTTTTTATATTGCTTGTAAATTTATTTAGAAAAGTATTTCCAAGCTTGCTAGTCTCATTGCTAGTCTGTTTAAACATGTCTGACACAGATGAATCTCTTTGTTCACTATGTTTAAAGGCCAATGTGGAGCCCAATAGAAATTTATGTACTAATTACATTGATGCTACTTTAAATAAAAGTCAATCTTTACATGTAAAGAAATTATCACCAGACAACGAGGGGGAAGTTATGCCGACTAACTCTCCTCACGTGCAGGAACCTTCGCCTCCCGCTCAGGAGCTGCGTGATTTTGTGGCGCCAATTACATCAGGGAGGCCCTTACAAATCACTTTGCAAGACATGGCTACTGTTATGACAGAAGTATTATCTAAATTGCCAGAATTAAGAGGCAAGCGCGATAGCTCTGGGTTAAGGACAGAGCGCGCGGATGAGGTGAGAGCCATGTCAGATACTGCGTCACAGTTTGCAGAACGTGAAGACGGAGAGCTTCATTCTGTGGGTGACGGATCTGATCCAGGGAGACTGGATTCAGAGATTTCTAATTTTAAATTTAAGCTTGAGAACCTCTGCATATTGCTAGGGGAGGTATTAGCGGCTCTGAATGATTGTAACACGGTTGCAATTCCAGAAAAATTATGTAGGTTGGATAGATACTATGCGGTACCGGTGTGTACTGACGTGTTTCCTATACCTAAAAGGCTTACAGAGATTATTAGCAAGGAGTGGGATAGACCTGGTGTGCCCTTTTCCCCTCCTCCCATATTTAGGAAAATATTTCCTATAGACGCCACCACACGAGACTTATGGCAGACGGTCCCTAAGGTGGAGGGAGCAGTTTCTACTTTAGCTAAGCGTACCACTATCCCGGTGGAGGATAGTTGTGCCTTTTCAGATCCAATGGATAAGAAATTAGAGGGTTACCTTAAGAAAATGTTTGTTCAACAAGGTTTTATCTTACAGCCCCTTGCATGCATTGCGCCTGTCACTGCTGCGGCGGCATTCTGGTTTGAGTCTCTGGAAGAGGCCATTCGCACAGCTCCATTGGATGACATTATGAACAAGCTTAAAACACTTAAGCTAGCTAACGCATTTGTTTCTGATGCCGTCGTACATTTAACCAAACTTACGGCTAAGAACTCCGGATTCGCCATCCAAGCGCGCAGAGCGCTATGGCTTAAATCCTGGTCAGCTGACGTGACTTCTAAATCTAAATTGCTTAATATTCCTTTCAAAGGGCAGACCTTATTCGGGCCCGGCTTGAAAGAAATTATAGCTGACATTACGGAAGGTAAGGGCCATGCTCTACCTCAGGACAGGGCCAAATCAAAGGCCAAACAGTCTAATTTTCGTGCCTTTCGTAACTTCAAGGCTGGAGCAGCATCAACTTCCTCCGATCCAAAACAGGAAGGAGCTGTTGCTCGTTACAGGCAGGGCTGGAAAGTTAACCAGTCCTGGAACAAGGGCAAGCAGGCCAAGAAACCTGCTGCTGCCTCCAAGACAGCATGAAGAGAGGGCCCCCTATCCGGAAACGGATCTAGTGGGGGGCAGACTTTCTCTCTTCGCCCAGGCTTGGGCAAGAGATGTCCAGGATCTATGGGCGTTGGAGATCATATCTCAGGGATATCTCCTGGACTTCAAAACTTCTCCTCCACGGGGGAGATTTCATCTTTCAAGGTTATCAGCAAACCAAATAAAGAAAGAGGCGTTTCTACGCTGTGTACAAGACCTTTTACTAATGGGGGTGATCCACCCAGTTCCGCGGACGGAACACGGGCAGGGATTCTATTCAAATCTATTTGTGGTTCCCAAGAAAGAGGGAACCTTCAGACCAATCTTGGACTTAAAAATCCTAAACAAATTTCTAAGAGTTCCATCATTCAAAATGGAAACTATTCGAACCATCCTTCCCATGATC
This sequence comes from Bombina bombina, assembly GCF_027579735.1. Classification (NCBI taxonomy): domain Eukaryota; kingdom Metazoa; phylum Chordata; class Amphibia; order Anura; family Bombinatoridae; genus Bombina; species Bombina bombina. Next base: position 968,708 of record NC_069508.1, read on the forward strand.
CAAGAGGGTCAGTATATGACCACAGTGGATTTAAAGGATGCCTACCTTCACATACCGATTCACAAGGATCATTATCGGTACCTAAGATTTGCTTTCCTAGACAGGCATTACCAGTTTGTAGCTCTTCCCTTCGGATTAGCTACGGCTCCAAGAATCTTTACAAAAGTTCTGGGCTCACTTCTGGCGGTACTAAGACCGCGAGGCATAGCGGTAACTCCGTACCTAGACGACATTCTGATACAAGCGTCAAGTTTTCAAACTGCCAAGTCTCATACAGAGATAGTTCTGGCATTTCTGAGGTTGCATGGGTGGAAGGTGAACGTGGAAAAGAGTTCTCTATTACCACTTACAAGAGTTCCCTTTCTAGGGACTCTTATAGATTCTGTAGAGATGAAAATTTACCTGACAGAGGCCAGGTTATCAAAACTTCTAAATGCTTGCTGTGTCCTTCATTCCATTCCACACCCGTCAGTAGCTCAGTGCATGGAAGTAATCGGCTTAATGGTAGCGGCAATGGACATAGTACCATTTGCGCGCCTGCATCTCAGACCGCTGCAATTGTGCATGCTAAGTCAGTGGAACGGGGATTACTCAGATTTGTCCCCCCTACTAAGTCTGGATCAAGAGACCAGAGATTCTCTTCTATGGTGGCTCTCTCTCGGCCACATCTGTCCAAGGGGATGACCTTTCGCAGGCCAGATTGGACGATTGTAACAACAGACGCCAGCCTTCTAGGCTGGGGCGCAGTCTGGAACTCCCTGAAAGCTCAGGGATTATGGATTCAGGAGGAGAAACTCCTCCCAATAAATATTCTGGAATTAAGAGCAATATTCAATGCTCTCCTAGCTTGGCCTCAGTTAGCAACTCTGAGGTTCATCAGATTTCAGTCGGACAACATCACGACTGTGGCTTACTTTAACCATCAAGGGGGAACCAGAAGTTCCCTAGCGATGTTGGAAGTCTCAAAGATAATTCGCTGGGCAGAGTCTCACTCTTGCCACCTGTCAGCGATTTACATCCCAGGCGTAGAGAACTGGGAGGCGGATTTTCTAAGTCGCCAGACTTTTCATCCGGGGGAGTGGGAACTTCATCTGGAGGTCTTTGCTCAACTGATTCTTCGTTGGGGCAAACCAGATCTGGATCTCATGGCGTCTCGCCAGAACGCCAAGCTTCCTTGTTACGGATCCAGGTCCAGGGACCCGGGAGCGGTGCTGATAGATGCTCTGACAGCCCCTTGGGTCTTCAACATGGCTTATGTGTTTCCACCATTCCCGATGCTTCCTCGTTTGATTGCCAAGATCAAACAGGAGAGAGCTTCGGTGATTCTGATAGCGCCTGCGTGGCCACGCAGGACCTGGTATGCAGACCTAGTGGACATGTCGTCCTGTCCACCGTGGTCTCTGCCTCTGAGACAGGACCTTCTAATTCAGGGTCCTTTCAAACATCCAAATCTAATTTCTCTGAGGCTGACTGCATGGAGATTGAACGCTTGATTCTATCAAAGCGTGGCTTCTCGGAGTCGGTTATTGATACCTTAATACAGGCTAGGAAGCCTGTTACCAGAAAAATTTACCATAAGATATGGCGTAAATATTTATATTGGTGCGAATCCAAGAGTTACTCATGGAGTAAGGTTAGGATTCCTAGGATATTGTCTTTTCTACAAGAGGGTTTAGAAAAGGGCTTATCTGCTAGTTCGTTAAAGGGACAGATTTCTGCTCTGTCTATTCTTCTACACAAACGTCTGGCTGAAGTTCCAGACGTTCAGGCTTTAACTAGGATTAAGCCTGTGTTTAAGACTGTTGCTCCGCCGTGGAGCTTAAACTTAGTTCTTAATGTTCTTCAAGGCATTCCATTTGAACCCCTTCATTCCATTGATATCAAGCTGTTATCCTGGAAAGTTTTGTTTTTGATGGCTATTTCCTCGGCTCGAAGAGTCTCTGAGTTATCTGCCTTACATTGTGATTCTCCTTATCTGATTTTTCATTCAGACAAGGTAGTTCTGCGTACTAAACCTGGGTTCTTACCTAAGGTAGTTACTAACAGGAATATCAATCAAGAGATTGTTGTTCCATCACTGTGTCCTAACCCTTCTTCAAAGAAGGAACGACTTTTGCATAATTTGAACGTAGTCCGTGCCCTGAAGTTCTATTTGCAGGCAACTAAAGATTTTCGTCAAACTTCTTCCCTGTTTGTCGTTTACTCTGGACAGAGAAGAGGTCAAAAGGCTTCGGCTACCTCTCTCTCTTTTTGGCTTCGTAGCATAATACGTTTAGCCTATGAGACTGCTGGACAGCAGCCTCCTGAAAGGATTACAGCTCATTCTACTAGAGCTGTGGCTTCCACCTGGGCCTTTAAAAATGAGGCCTCTGTTGAACAGATTTGCAAGGCTGCGACTTGGTCTTCGCTTCACACCTTTTCAAAATTTTACAAATTTGACACTTTTGCTTCTTCGGAGGCTATTTTTGGGAGAAAGGTACTTCAGGCAGTGGTTCCTTTTGTTTAATGTTCCTGCCTTTTCCCTCCCTTCATCCGTGTACTTTAGCTTTGGTATTGGTATTCCATAAGTAATGGATGACCCGTGGACTGACTACACTTAACAAGAGAAAACATAATTTATGCTTACCTGATAAATTTATTTCTCTTGTAGTGTAGTCAGTCCACGGCCCGCCCTGTCTTTAAGGCAGACCTAAATTTTAATTAAACTCCAGTCACCACTGCACCCTATGGTTTCTCCTTTCTCGTCTGCTTTGGTCGAATGACTGAATATGACATGTGAGGGGAGGAGCTATGTAGCAGCTCTGCTGGGTGATCCTCTTGCAGCTTCCTGTTAGGAAGAGATATATTCCATAAGTAATGGATGACCCGTGGACTGACTACACTACAAGAGAAATAAATTTATCAGGTAAGCATAAATTATGTTTTCTTTCATATAGGATGGTGGTAAGAGGCCATGATCCATCACTCCTGTGAATTACTCTTCCCTGCCACTAAAATGAGGCAAAAATTCCCAAACCCCAAGAGCTCTATAAAACCCCTGGCATCTCAGTCTTGTCTTTGCCACCACTGGAGGAGATTGAAGAATGAAGATGTGCGTTTGATTCTTCAGTGAGAGGTGTTCTCAGACCCTTTAACCCTTCGAGTTGAGGCCCAATTCCCCTCAGAGAACGGGATGTATTTGGAGTAAATGTATAGGTTTGCTCTTATTTCTTTTCCTACCTCATTTACTTGACTATACGTTAGACTGAGGTGCCAGGGAAGTGGGAGGGGTTTTATAGAGCTCCATTGGGTTTGGGAATGTTTGCCGCCTCCTAGTGGCAAGGAAGAGTAATTCCCAGGAGTTCTGGATCGCGGACCCTCACCACCATGTAAAAAATTAATTTATCAGGTAAGCATGAATTATATTTTTTTCTTCTTAAACGGGAAGAGTCCACAGCTGCATTCATTACTTTTGGGAATTCAGAACCTGGCCACCAGGAGCAGGCAAAGACACTCCAGCCAAAGGCTTAAATACCTCCCCCACTTCCCTCATCCCCCAGTCATTCTTTGCCTTTCATCACAGGAGGTTGGCAGAGAAGTTTCAGAAGATTGAAAGATAGTCTCTTATAGAGGGTAGTACTCTTCGAAATGGGACTGGAGTTTTAAGTATTCCTGTCAGTCTCTCAGTGACGGCATGGATGAAAGTTAGAGTCCAGAGATTCAGGGAGTGTTGTCTCTGCGAAACCATCCCGACTCATGTTAACAGCTCCTTGGCAATCAGCGTTGATAAGTTTCACTGCCTGCCTTTCTTCACTCAAGTCCATGTCAGAAGCGCTGCTACTATCTGTCACACTTGAAGGGCAGTGTTCCTGTTCCACGACGTGGATTCCGGTAAGATCATTTCATTTTATTTCCATATGTGAATGTAATGTTAACGAAAGAAGTTAGGGTCCCAGTGTGACTCCTTTATCTTAAAATGGAATCAAGGTTTAATATCTCCTGTGGGGGGTTATTGAACAGGGGGGACTTTAATCATGTTTGTTATATGATCTGTCTGCTAATGTGTAGTGATACTTGGGCTTATAGCTATTCGGAACATAACGGCCTTATAATCAGTCTGCGCGGTCCTTTTGGGCTGGCATGCCTTTTTCTGCGGGCTTACAAAGCGCACCTCGTGACCGGGCGTGGTCATATAATTCCATTTATGTACCCTGACCGAGTGGTGACAGAGAGAGTCTGTTCGTTGGTTGTCTGGTTCACAGGAGGTGGTGAGTGCCCCAGCCATTGGGGGTGTAAGGTGCTGTTAGTTTTAGTCCATATTTGCAATATCCAAGTTATGGAGGATTCTGATTTTTTAGAGACGGACATCTCCGACTCAGAGTATACGTCTTGTGAGGAGTATGAAATGGCTCAGGTTATCCATGCCCATCAGTTATTTTCTGATTGCCATTCTAGAGTACTCTCTTCTCCCGAACCAGGGAATGTAGAGTGTGTTGAGCCATCCGCCCTTGAGGATTCCATGTCCCGTGAGGCGCGTGCCCCAGAACCTTCTTTTGCTACGCAAGCAAGTGTCCCTAGGGCCGTTACTCCTTCTCCAGAATGCGACCTGTTTCCTCCAGAAGTTACGGCACGGTTCCGCATGGCCATATCTATGGCACTGGGGCATTTATATCTCCCAAGAGAAGTATTTTTAAGATACTGTCCGTGTTCTGTTAACCAGGGTCTGTCAAGCGCAAGATCACCTAAGTCAGTTTGACCTTCTGAGGAAGCGATGGCCTCTGAGGCTTCAGGGGTCCCTCCCTCGGGCCGGGGTCATCCATTGATCCGGCAGGGGAACATTTTGCCTTCCGTTATAGACTGGCTCATCTTCATGTTATACTAAGACATGTTTTGGCGGTTCTGGAGGATTCCGGTCCTACTGGGCCAAGAGATCCTCTGTCTTCCGTGCCGGATGGCAGACTGGGTTAGACGTATGGGGATGAAGCCAATCTCCTTGACGTCTCCGTTCTTTCTTTTGCATATTAATTCCAGTTCTGAGCTTGGGAGAATAGGGCCTCTGATCGGCTGGTCCTATTAGCGCACCCATTCTCCTTGGGCGTTCACCCTCGGGTGCTGCCTTCATTTTCTTTGATCCGGATAGGTTTTATAAAGCTCATGTCTGTTATGATTTTCTGTTTTGGGAATGTTTCTTCTGTGGAACTGATACTTGCAATTTTCTGGTTGCGTGAGCACTTTCTCGGAAGTTGCGCAGTACTATATAATGTCATAGTTATGTTTATAATTTATTGATCCCTTCAGGGGCTTTGATTTTCCTTGGATGGTTTTGGAGTGTTCTCATACCAGGCGGGTACTGGTCCGGCTGTTCCTTACGGTTAATGTCACCCACATGGTGTCGATGTGCTGGTTACCTTGTTGGGTGTTGGGTTGTTCACTTTGGTAAGTGTCCGTTTGTTCTTGTTACATTACTAGACGTCGGAGGCACTACATTTGTCCTCCTCCCGTTTCTACTGTCGAGGGGGTTCCGGCCTCGGAGCCTACAGAGGCTCTTCGTGGACTTGGCCTGGGTGCCGAAGTGCCTCCATTTCCCGTGGGTTTGGAGGTTTGGATGACCTCTGGGCGTTGGGGGTACCAGATGGATGACTATTTTCATTTTCACTCTTGGTATCTTCTGGATGTCTACCTTTTTGTGGCCTAGTCACGGTACCTCTCGCAGGTTACTGGGGCTACTTGCTGCCCTTCCTGGGTGGTTGGGTCATCTGTGTCTTCTTTACCATTCCCCTTTTTGGTATGTTGCACGCTCCCTAGGGAGCGCAGGGGTTGGGGTTACTCCCAGTTGTTTTCCCCCCCCGGGATTTCCTGGTTGTCTGGTTCGCCAGGAGTTGTAAGGCTCCCACCGTTCTTCCTGTGAGGTACAGGATTTTCCGGGAGGCTGATCCTTTAGGGGTCTTGGTGATATTATCACTTCTCATCCTAAGGGCTGGTAGGGAGAGGTAGCTCAGTTGGTAAAATACCCTGACCTCATCAGCCCTTCCTTCTTCGAAAGGGAGCCTGTCCTGTGTAATCCCTTGACCTTAACGGGGGGATGCTCATCTTCGACTCTCTAAGAGATCTAGCCCTTTGGGTTTACAAACAGAGGGTCCTGGTTTCAGACGCTCCCCCAGGTGCTGATTGTCCTTTTCTCAGGCCTGTTAAGATGGCTTTCTAGGCTTTCAGGTCTCAACCTATTCAAGCATCCAATGTCTAGGGACATTGGGGTGTGGGATGCATTGCCCAGGGGGCTCTTTTCTGTATGGGGTAAGTTGCCAGTTCCTCTGAGTTTGAACTCCGACCGGTCTCGAGTTCTGGGGGCCTAGTTTTTGACCAGGCCTTTTTGCCTGAGAGTTAGGAGTCCGGACCTGGATTGGTCCCGGCCGGTTCGGTTTCAATCCTTTAGGTTTGAAGATATCCGCTTGTCCCTTCTGGTATCTACTTGAGGGTTAGCTTGTGGTCTTTTCCGGTGGGATCCGTCAGTGATCGTCAAGGGTTTGCACCTTGATGTGGGCTCGTGGTTGTCTGTTCCACTGAGCTGTCGGTATGGCCGAATGTTCTCTTATAACTTAGTTTCACCGTTCTCTAATCCCTTCCCCATACCTATGGCTGTGGAAGCAGTTCCTTTGCGTTTGTCCTCCTTTGGGGAGTTTTCTGTATACAGTTTTCCATTGAGGCCCAGAGGTCCTCCTCTTCTTGTTTTCCGAGGGATTCTGTCCTTCTTGCGTGTAAGAGTTCCTTGGGTTGGATTCTGGTACTGGGATGCTGTGGTTTATAAATATTTCATATAAAGGTTGTAACTGTTGCGCAAAAATAACAATTATTTGCTTTAAGTCATTTAAAAATAATTAATAGAATAGAAATAATAATAAAAATGAAAATGTGCATACACACGTTACATGGCATAAAAATTGACAAAGATAGTGTGGAACAATTCAGTTATTCCAATCCTAACGAGTCCAAACTCAGGAGCTCCATATACTTGTAGAATTCCACTCTTCTGCATGAATGGTATCCTAGAAGAGATTCCTGTATTGGGTTGCCTTTGAAATAAACAGAGGAGAGGACCCCACATGTGCATGACTTACAACAAAATACCTTGCCCCCCCCCCCATGTATTGCACTCACTGGGGCACTTTAAGTCATCAAAATTTACATTTCACTCGTATTGTGAAAATACATACCCTTTAATCTTGACAGCCGCTGCATCGCTTCCTCCGCCCGTCGCAAAGCCTCTTCCTGGGTCTAAAATTAGGAATATGGCTTCCTCCAATCACAGCGTTGAATCAGACACTGATTCCCCTGGGCCTGGGGGGGGGGGAGCCGTGATTGGAGGATGACTCATCCGTCATTTCTGACGTAGGAAGAGGCTTGCGATGACCGGGGGAAGCTGTCAAGATTAAAGGGTATTTTCACAACATGAGTGAAATGTAAATTTTGAGGTATTAAAGTGCCCCTGTTTTTAATCGAATTTTAAAAAAACGGGCACTTTATCATCAAAATTTACATTAATTTTAAGTGTCTCTTTAAGTTGGTCTCTTTCTTGTAGTCACAATCACTCCAAAGTTATTCACCACTCAGTATAACCCTGGCACCTGTTAGATGGAAGATGGAATGCTCTGGTCTCGTAATATTTAGTCCGTTCTTTTTAAACATATAAGCAAACACCAAAGTTATTAATAATAAAAGCAATATCATTTACTTTTCTTTCCAATTGGCATGGGGAGTCCACAAATCCATATTAATTACTAGTGGGAATTCAACTCCTGGCCACCATGTGGAGGCAAAGAACACCCCAGCAGAGCTGTTAAGTGTCACTCCCATTACCAATAATCCCCAGTCATTCTTTGCCACGTTTATCGGGTGGATGTGCGAAGATGGTGTCTGAAGATATTTTACCCTTGTATGGGTAGTTTCCTTGCAAGCAAGGATTGGGGCTATGCTGTGTCCATGTAAATCTATTTAGTAAGAGTAATGGTGGCTTTTAGCAGTTGGAAGATGGCGAGGTAGTCCTTTTTTTTTTTTTTTTTTTTTTTTTTTAGTATTTTATTAATTTTCAAAATAAATACACAAAACAGAAGAAAAGAAAACAAAAAGAAACAATGAATACATTTTCCGTATTAAGATTGAAATAAACAGTGATAGCAAGAGCCATAGTAATCGGTTTCTTCCACAGAATAGAGAAAAAGAAAAGATATATATGTAATTCCTCTCTCCTCCTCCCCCCCCCCCCCCCCCCACCGACCACGCTCTATATCGGTACCCAGTATTCCGGAAAGTAGCCTGTGTATAGATTTTGCAACACGCATTCAGTGGTACTAAATGTCTTAACTAATTGGATTTGTACGTTTTCTGGAAGACTTTTGATAACCTTTGTCCATTTTTTGAAATAACTTTGAATTTGGGTGCTACTGGGGTATTGTATGGATATTTGTTCAATAACACACTGATTTATCAGTGACTTTTTGAATTCTACGAACTTAGGTGCTTTTGGAGATTTCCATCTTTTTAATATAAGATTTCGTACTAGCAATATTATAGTATTAATTAAATTATAATCTTTGTATTGTTCTGAGTATTTTACTAGGAAAAACACATGTTGTCTTAGGATTTCATCCCCTATTAATAAGTTCTTTTTCAGCCAGTAGTTAATTTGTAACCAAAGCTGATGAATTTTAGGGCATGTCCAAAAGTAATGTAGTGTATCTGCTACTTGTGCATTGCATTTCGGGCAAGTATGCTTTGATTTATACCACTTTCTAAGATTATGTGCTGTTATATATACTTTATTTATTACTTTCAAGTGTGATTCACGCCATACAGTTGGTACTCTCCTGTACATCTGAACTATTTATACTTGGAAAATCCTGTTGCCATTTATTTGCAATTCCCTCTATCTGAGTTAAGTTAAAGTTAGAGTTTATCAGACTATATAAATGAGCTATTGATTGTATTCCGCCTTGGAATAGTTTGATTCTACTTTCTAATACCCCTAATGTCCAATCTGGATTATATTTTATTTGAAGTTTATTAATATAGTTCCTAATTTGTAGGTAAGCATAAAAATCTCAGTTAGGTAAATTAAATTTACTTGCGATATTTTGGAAGGAGTCAATACTTAGGTTTGGTAATAGAAGTTGTTTAATATATATTAAACCCTTAGATTCCCATTGTGAGAAAACCCCATAGGAAATACCTGGTGGAAATTCTGGATTCCCCATGATAGTTAGATATTTTGAGCAATGGGGATTAATTTTATTTTCCAAGCAGTACTTTTGCCATGCCAGTATTATGTGTTTAAAAGTATACATTTTAGTAATTATTGCTGGTAGTTTAGATTTATGGCAATGAAGTACCGCTTTTAAATTGTATGGTGCGATAATGTTGTTTTCACATTGGGAAAATGTCACATAGTCCTGTTCAGTTACCCAGTCTAGAGCAAATTTAAGAAGTGCGGCTAAATTATAAAATTCTATGTTTGGGAAAGCCAGGCCGGCATATTCTTTAGTTCTCATCAATTTGTTTATGGAGATTTGCGCTCTTTTTCCTCCCCATATAAATTTTGTACATATTTGGTTGAACTTGTTTATATCCGCTTTATTTATAAGGAGAGGGATATTTTGTAATAGGTACAATAATTTAGGGAATAAAGTAGTTTTAACTAGCATTATTCGAGCTGTAATAGAGATTGGGAGACTCATCCAATCTATAGTTTTCTTTTTACAATATGAAAAAAATTGAGTAAAATTCTTTTCGTACCATTCCTGTGGGTCTCGTGTTAGAGTTATTCCTAGGTATTTTATTTCTTGTACTTCTCTAAACGGATGTTTGTATGTAAATTTTGTTGGTTTATTTAGCCATAGCAGTTCTGATTTTCCCATGTTTATCTTGTAACCTGATATAGTTCCAAATTGTTGTATAACTTTGATCAGTATTGGAAGGGTTATTTCTAGGTTACTTAAGTATAGTATTAAATCATCTGCATATAGAGAAAGGGTAAATTGTTGTCCACCTATTTTAATGCCGTGTAGTTGTTGTCTAAGTAGTATTGCTAGAAGTTCCAGAGAGATTTTAAAAAGGAGGGGTGAAAGTGGGCAGCCCTGTCTAGTGCCTCGGAATAGGTGAAATCTTTCAGAGACTAATCCATTTACTATCATAGCTGACGTTGGTTTATTATAGATTAATTTTATAAAGTTATATATATTACCTGAAAAACCACATCTTTCCAATGTATTCAATAGGTGGTCCCAATTTATATAGTCGAATGCCTTCTCGGCATTGACTGTTAGGATTGCCGTACTCTCTTTTTTAGATAGTTTTTTATATCTATGTTCCTTCCAGAAAAAATCTAATAGTAACATAGTCTTACCTTGCTGGGTTCCTACTGGGCATTAATCCAGTTTGGTTCTCATGAATTATCTTATGTAGATGTGGTTTTAGCCGGTTGGCAATTATTGATGTTAAAATTTTGTAGTCCACATTAAGTAAGGCTATTGGTCTATATGATGTTAGATTTTCTGGGTCTCTATCTTTTTTAGGTATTAATGTTATATTAGATGTAGTGAAGTTAGGGGCCTGTTTAATGTCTGTATTGAAATAGGTCTTGTACAGTTTATGTAAGCTCGGTGTCACCTGTTGATATAGAATTTTGTAGAATTCTATTGGAATGGCATCCGGTCCAGGGGCTTTATTTAATCTAACTGTTTTAATCTCATTTATTATTTCCTGCGTTGTTATCGTTTGATTTAGTTCTTGGACTTCACCTGGTAATTTCGGTATTTTAACATCTCTCCAGAATGCACTTTTTTGTTCTGTATTGATTCCCTCTTCTTTATATATTGTTTTAAAAAAGTTATGAAAAATCTTTTTAATATCTGTATTTGTTGCGTATCTGCTAGGGCCTACTTTGATTGCTGTAATCTGATTACGGGCTTTTTGCTTTGTAATATGTGCTAAATATTTGGCTGATCTGCCCCTAAATCCTCCGTATAGTGCTTTGAGACGCAGTTCTTCTTGAATTACATTTTGCTTCAAGAAAAGATCACGCTGTGTTTTCGCATTTATATATTGATGGCCAAATACTTATTATATGTGTTCTTAACGTAGTTTGATAATTGTACATTTTGTTGTCTATATTTTTTTTTAAGTCCACATAAATATGCTTTAATATCGCCGCGCATTACCGCCTTCCCGGTCTCCCATAGAATTTCTATTTTCTCTGTATACGCCTGATTAAAACTCATGAATTCCTGCCATTTATTTTTTAACCAATTCTGGAATTTAGGGTTATGCACAAGATGTTTGGGAAAGAAAATATTATTAGATTGAATTTGTTGGAGTGTTTTTATTTGCATTTCTAATGATATAATGGCGTGGTCTGATAGACATATATCTTGGATTTCTGTTTTAACTTCTAAACCTGCCAATCTATCTGATATTAGAAACATGTCTATTCTGGACATAGTTTGGTGTCCTTTTTTTTTTTTTTAATACTTTTTTTATTGAAGTCATACACACATACAGAATATAGGGTGTGCCCCAAAACATTTACAAGTCAATGTATACACAGCATAACTGGGAGAGTATTGCATTCTAGTATCTCAAACATTTCCATAAAGTTTGGGCTATCATATAAAAAGACTTCAGTTTTGTTTTAGAGTGTCATAAACGTAATATAAGCGAAAGAAGGTCCTCTCCTAGCTATATACAAAAGATAGAAAGGTATCCAGTTAGATAAGGGTAAGACTAGGGAGGAGGTAACTCTAAAGGTTTATGGGGGGAGGGGATGCAGCGGGCGAGAGCCGCTCAAAGTGTAATAAAGGGGAGGATGGAGGGCGAAGCCAGTGAGTATGTCAGCACCAGGAGGAAAGTTAAGTTGGGACTAAAGGATAATCACTTAATATAAACCTAATCGACGCTGATATCACCTACTGCTATCTGTTAACCCTGACAGGAATATACAAATGCTGAGGAATCTGCCATTAGCATAATTATGTTGTGTGAGAGAAAGCAGGAGCAATAGGTTATGTAGTTTGGTGTCCTTTTGATATGCACATAAATGCTTTTAAGTCTGGGTTTTGGATTCTCCATATGTCCCGTAGGCCAACCCTACTACAGAATCTCTGTAAGGTACGTATTTCCCTATTTCTTGCAGGCTTTATTCTCATTCTATCCATATTTGCCATAAGTGTTAAGTTCATATCTCCCCCCACTATCAAATTCTTCTCTGTATGTTCCATCAATTTTAATGCCAGATTATCCCAAAAGTTGTTATCAGCCTTATTAGGACCATATATATTACATAAAGTAAAGTCAATTTTATCTATTTTTATGTTTATGATTTGGAACCTACCTTGTGGGTCTGCTATTTGATCTAATATTTGGTATGTCAAATGTTTACTTATTAAAATAGCTGTTCCCCTCTTCCTTTCCTTACCTGGGGAGGCAAGGACCTCTCCAACCCATCTATACCTTAGTTTAATTGCTTCTTGAATGTTCAGGTGAGTTTCTTGTAGCATTGCTATATCTGGTTTATATTGTGCTAGTTCTTTAATGATTGCCTTCCTCTTAATTGGAGAGGTTACCCCCCTACATTCCAGGACAGGATCTTAAGCATTACTTTTTATGTATGTGCATTAATATTATATAGTGTAGTAGTAATATATTTGAGAGGTAAACGAAGGCCATAGCCCTTCGGGTATACAAGAGGGGAGAGAGAGAGAGAGAGAGGCACATATACATGTTGCAAACGTATTCTAATATGTACATTGCCGTTACATGTATTCTCTGAAGCATTATATCTATATCCTTAATTAAAAACAACAAAGAAAAAAACAGAAACGAAAAAGTAAAATACACAAACAAAGCAGCAAACAAATCGTCTGTCAAAATCATTATAAAGAAACTTAAAATCATAACACTCTACAGGGAGTGCAGAATTATTAGGCAAATGAGTATTTTGACCACATCATCCTCTTTATGCATGTTGTCTTACTCCAAGCTGTATAGGCTCGAAAGCCTACTACCAATTAAGCATATTAGGTGATGTGCATCTCTGTAATGAGAAGGGGTGTGGTCTAATGACATCAACACCCTATATCAGGTGTGCATAATTATTAGGCAACTTCCTTTCCTTTGGCAAAATGGGTCAAAAGAAGGACTTGACAGGCTCAGAAAAGTAAAAAAATAGTGAGATATCTTGCAGAGGGATGCAGCACTCTTAAAATTGCAAAGCTTCTGAAGCGTGATCATCGAACAATCAAGCGTTTCATTCAAAATAGTCAACAGGGTCGCAAGAAGCGTGTGGAAAAACCAAGGCGCAAAATAACTGCCCATGAACTGAGAAAAGTCAAGTGTGCAGCTGCCAAGATGCCACTTGCCACCAGTTTGGCCATATTTCAGAGCTGCAACATCACTGGAGTGCCCAAAAGCACAAGGTGTGCAATACTCAGAGACATGGCCAAGGTAAGAAAGGCTGAAAGACGACCACCACTGAACAAGACACACAAGCTAAAACGTCAAGACTGGGCCAAGAAATATCTCAAGACTGATTTTTCTAAGGTTTTATGGACTGATGAAATGAGAGTGAGTCTTGATGGGCCCGTGGCTGGATTGGTAAAGGGCAGAGAGCTCCAGTCCGACTCAGACGCCAGCAAGGTGGAGGTGGAGTACTGGTTTGGGCTGGTATCATCAAAGATGAGCTTGTGGGGCCTTTTCGGGTTGAGGATGGAGTCAAGCTCAACTCCCAGTCCTACTGCCAGTTTCTGGAAGACACCTTCTTCAAGCAGTGGTACAGGAAGAAGTCTGCATCCTTCAAGAAAAACATGATTTTCATGCAGGACAATGCTCCATCACACGCATCCAAGTACTCCACAGCGTGGCTGGCAAGAAAGGGTATAAAAGAAGAAAATCTAATGACATGGCCTCCTTGTTCACCTGATCTGAACCCCATTGAGAACCTGTGGTCCATCATCAAATGTGAGATTTACAAGGAGGGAAAACAGTACACCTCTCTGAACAGTGTCTGGGAGGCTGTGGTTGCTGCTGCACGCAATGTTGATGGTGAACAGATCAAAACACTGACAGAATCCATGGATGGCAGGCTTTTGAGTGTTCTTGCAAAGAAAGGTGGCTATATTGGTCACTGATTTGTTTTTGTTTTGTTTTTGAATGTCAGAAATGTATATTTGTGAATGTTGAGATGTTATATTGGTTTCACTGGTAAAAATAAATAATTGAAATGGGTATATATTTGTTTTTTGTTAAGTTGCCTAATAATTATGCACAGTAATAGTCACCTGCACACACAGATATCCCCCTAAAATAGCTAAAACTAAAAACAAACTAAAAACTACTTCCAAAAATATTCAGCTTTGATATTAATGAGTTTTCTGGGTTCATTGAGAACATGGTTGTTGTTCAATAATAAAATTAATCCTCAAAAATACAACTTGCCTAATAATTCTGCACTCCCTGTATTCTTGTGATAAAACAAAAACAGGACAGCAAAACAAATTACTCTAGACCCATATTTTTACAAAAATCTTGTGCTTCTTGTACATTTTTTAAGACTGTTGTGTCTCCATTTTTTGTTATAATTAATTTTGCTGGGTATATTAATTTAGCATTAATTTTGGCTTCAATTAATCTTGAGCAATAGGGGGACATCTCCCTTCTTTTGGTGGAAGTTTCCACCGAAAAATCTTGAAATAGGTAGATTTTTCCTTGTTGTATCTTTAAGGGGATGTTCCTCCTATAGCTTCTAAGATAATTTATTTCATCCTGGAAGTTCAGGAACCTGGCGATGATTGGTCTTGGTCTAATTGTTCCATCTGGGTTTTTCCGTATAGGGCCTATTCTATGAATCCTCTCTATTTGAATAGGGTGTGTGGATGGTGTTATGTTAAGTAACTTTGGGAGTGTGTCTATAGCAAAGGACATTAAATCTTGATACTCTATGGTCTCTGGAACTCCAATAATTCTTATGTTATTTCGCCTAGAGCGATCCTCTAGGTCTTCTAGTCTTGTTTGAAAGCTAAGTGAGGTTTTACTATATTGTGAATCAGTGTGTTCAAGGTGACATATCCTATCTTCTAGATCGGAGACCCTAGTTTCCACCTCATTCATCCTTGTAGCAAATTGTCTAATTTCATTAGTTAATGTGTTGATCTCTTGTTTAATCTCTATTTTAAGAGATTCTAATTGGGGTGTAATAGCTTTGGTTATTTGTGCCACTATATCTGCAATTCCAGTGTTAGTGAGATTTATATCAGACTGTTCTTGTGATTGGTCTAGATGTATCTCTGCTGGTTTAGTATGTTTTTTCTCTCTGGTCTTTGGCGGCATGGCTGGTGAGTTACCTTTCGAAGGTGCCATATATTTTTCCATCCGGAAAAAAAAAATGTGTATATCTTTTTTTTTTTTTTAATAAAATGTGCAATTTATTATAAAGATTATAATTAATGTACTAAACTGTGATTTTATCAAGTTAAGTTGATACCTGTGTATAATGTGTTCTTATTCAGTGAATTGGTTATAGTGTGTAAAGTGCTTAAAAATAAGCGTACTCAAAAGCTAAGGGAAACAAAAAATAACAATAAAAACAGAAAAGAAAAAAAAACACCAAGAAAAAACAAGCAAAACAAAAACAGAACCGTGGTTAGTGTCTATTGCCACGTCAGCCAAGCCAGTGAGTTTTCCCTTTCCTCTTCTTCCTTAATTATAATGCTTACTTTATATTATGCAGTTCCCTTTTGTATAACTAGCCTCTCTAGGTTTTGCATAAGAAGTATATTACAATGGTGTGTCCAGTATCCTATTTTATTCTTTTTTCTAGGCAGTAGTCGTCCTTTGTGATGGTATTCAGCCCAATTACTAGCTTAATTGGATATATTTTGGCCTTTTACAGTCTCCTACCCGTTGGGTTATGGGAGGGCCAGTTTCCAAGTGCTTGGTTGCCTCTTAGGTTGGGGTCTCCAAGTACAAGCTACTTGGATTTTAGCAGCTATACGTTTCCAGTAGGTTTCCTTTCTTTCTTCCTGTTTGGGACTATGCAGTCTGAACTTCTGAGTCTTTCTATATCCACTGAGCGTTATAAATTGATCCAGTTCTACTCCTACCCTTAGGGTTATGGGAGAGTACAGTGGACTATATTTGTATTGATTCTAGGATTGGGGGTTTACCAGTTATCCCCTGTTTTATGCAGAGTAGTAGGTGTTTTCCCACCATTTCCTGTCTCAACTCTTATCGGTGCTGGTTCTAGTTCTAAGTCCTCATATCCCGGCTTTAAGCTCAGGAAATAGATTATAAATTGTTTAGTACCCCCAGTCTGGTGCAAGATTATCTTTAGACAGCAATTAACATTAATACAGTTCAGCTCAGATTACTGCCTTTCTCTTTAGTACTGGGTAAATTATATTCTTATAACAAGCCGGTATGGGTCCAGTAAAGCAAATATATTTTGTTATGAGATGTTTTGCAAGCAAGTCAAAAGCATTTAAGCGTTTATTAGCCAGTTTCAGTCATAGTCTATATGCTTAGTTTGCTAATTAACAGCCTAAGATTCAAAACAGTTAGTATTCCCTCCACTTTCTCTCCCAGCTCTTGTCAGAGTTATTTCCAGCATTGAATCTTTAAGTCCAGGATTAGGCTCAAGAGAGAGAATGTGGGCTACTTAGTGCTTTCAGTCTGCTATAAGCTATCACTTATATAACTTATATAACATTTCAAGTCTCTGCCACGGTTCTTAAATGTTTAAGCAAATAAGGTCTTATAGCAAGCAAGCATATGTCCAATAAAGCAGCTGTAGTTTATTGTAGCGTGTTTATATGCAGAGGAGCGTTAGGCGTTTATTAGAAGATTTCAGTCTATGTGCTTGTTAATTGTTAGTACCTTAGGGTTAATAGCTGTAGTATGAAGCAAAAAGAAACAATACCGTTCTCCTTGTATATACCCTCTGTTGCTGTTTCTGCCGATGACTAAGCCCGGTCCAAGGTTGGTGACGTCACACGCCAACTGTGTATCTTATCTAGGAACCCGGGGGAGCAACCAGAGGTGGTAACCAGCCAGATACCCTGTTTTTGGCTTATCGAGTAGAGCTGCTTCAGCCACGAAGCGATCGCTGCTGTGGGGCTTCCGTTGCGCTTCCTCCCAAGTTTGGGTCCGGGCCGTTCTAGGATCTGGCCAAGGTAATTGCGCATCCGAAATTAGGTGTTAGTAAGGCGCCGAGCAGTACACCAACTTCACTCCACCTGCATGCTCCACCCTGCACCGGAAGTCCAAATCATGTTCAACTCAGATCCAGTGTGCAGGTTACACAAACACCAGGTAGTCCTTGTTTAACTTCCAACATGTGTGCTACCCCTATATAGAAAACCAGGGTTGGTTACTCTGTTTTTCTTTTCTACAGGTCCCGGTCAGAGGTTGTCTAAGTCTGACAGACTTGAGTTGCTGCACCTGCCCTGCAGCTGAGCTCCATGGGTCACTGTCAGAAGTATGGATGGATCTGTCGGACCCAGAGCTGGTAAAAAGAAGACTTCTAACCGTGAGTCCCTGTATCCCTGCCCCCATGACTTGTGGTCTAATAGAGGCATAATAAGGGTTCAGCTCCCAAGGCTTAGGGACTTATCATATTTTACTGCAGGGTGGGCAAGGAGGTGTCTTTGTGACACAGAATATATTCATTTTTAAAATCAATGTGTGTTAATTCTCCCTCTCAGGAGCAGCTGTTGCGTGTCTCTTTAGATATTAATCTGAGACCACAGCACGCTCTTATCACTACTGCAAGCTTTTCCTGTATAGCTGAGTGGTTAGGGGTATACATTTAGGTATCATTTAACCTTTTAGTATCCTATGGGGTCTTTGTATACCAATATATATATATATATATATATATATATATATACCAATATAGGTTTTAAACAGACTATAAAGACTATGTGTTATGTTCTGCATGACGTCACTAGTTGCGTACTTGGTAAAGGTTTTGGCGCCATTCGCCTACCCCGTTTTTGCATTAAGAGACTTATTGAACCGGAAGAGCCCTTTGTTAACTCTCTCCTGCATATGCTGCTCTCAGCTAAGGGACTTTTAGAAAAAGCAACATGGAGACCGGACATTTGTGCTGTAGGGTTTGACAAGCATGCTGATAATAAGCATAGGAGAATAATGTCTCTTTAGGGAACGCTAAAGTTTTACTTGGTACCTGTATATTCGCCGCACTCGCGGCTAACATCTAAGGCTTTTTCATTAATGGTGCTTGTGTAGGGGGTATCTGTGCACTCGGCCACTTCTCAACGCTCAGTCACAAATCACATGCATCTAGGCTACGGATGCAGATAATAGCGTTATGCGGCCCTTAACGAAGGAATGTATTACACATTTGCAGTGCACAGTATGTCAGATTTAGAGAGGCGGGAGTTGGTGGCATTTCTGCTTGCTAGCTGTGGCAATCACATTGTGTGCCAACTATTACAAATTACATTTTCCTGCCATGACTCTACTGCTACTCCTCGGAGAGTATCTCCGTTCCCAGGTGCAGTGTTATTTTGTCTCAGCTCCTGGGTTCTTCTCTGAGCCCTATTTAGGTTTTTGTTCAAACTGCATCTTGCTGGGACTTATATTTTAGCCTAGCTGTCTCTAGAATCAGCGTAGCCCATTGTAGACGGTGAATAAGTATTTCTTGTTTTTAAAAAAAAGTGTACTGTGTTATTCCTTAGTGTTTGTACATATGTATTGCTAAAGGATAGCCACAATGAGTATGATAACTGATCCTTCTGGGTGGAAATTAAAATATTTATTTTTATTTTACATTTCAGTAATCTACCTGTTTTATTTTTCAGGACGTCTTTTGCCTGACCCTGTATTTGCCGCCATCTGGTGACAGCTCAAGGAAAACACATGCTTATTTTATATTATCTATATTGACTGAGGGGCTTACTATAATGTATTCACATTTTTATATTTATGTGTATGCAGATTATTCAATCTCTTTCTTTGGAGATTCTTACACTGTGATAGTATCCTCTTTATAGGACGTATATTATTTCATAATATAGTTCTAATTTTTTTATAAGAGACTAATTAATCCTTCTTTTATGAGGGGATCTTTACCTTTCGTCTGTGTCTAGTATTTTCTCAATGTATCTTACTTCATGTCTTAGTGTTTTTAGGACACTAATATATATAGTTATTTTTATGGTTTTAGGAATACAATATTGTGATTTTTCTCATATTGATATATTTACTTATGCTGTTTTCATGTCTCTTGTTCAATAGTGATTTTTGAACACTAATATTTATTTTGCACGATGTACCGAGTCCACGGTTTCATCCTTACTTGTGGGATATTATCCTTCCTAACAGGAAGTGGCAAAGAGAGCACCCACAGCAGAGCTGTCTATATAGATCCCCCCTTAACTCCACCCCCCAGTCATTCTCTTTGCCGGCTCTAAGAAGGAAGGGTAAAGTGAAAGAGTTGATCAACTGTTAGATTTTATTTTTCTTCAAGCAAGAGTTTGTTATTTTTATCTACACAACAAAAGGGTGAGCGCTAATAAATAGCTAGTGATAACCTCAATGATATATAAGCATGTAAATACAATTAGAATTGCCAGCAATTTGGCATGTTAAAGGCAATTTCATATTAAGAAGTGTATCTTTCTTCCCAACGATGGCAGCCTCCTCCTCACCAACAATGGTCCAGAGATGCTATATAAAAGACAAAACAAAGGGGCGCCTCATGTGTAGTATCATCAAATAAGCATAAAGCCACAGAAAAATGCCAAATGGGTACTCACAAGGCTCTGGAGCACACCTATGTGCTTGTAGGGACAGGCTGCAGATTTTATCAGGTTTGACAGCTCACCC
Organism: Bombina bombina; assembly: GCF_027579735.1. NCBI lineage: Eukaryota > Metazoa > Chordata > Amphibia > Anura > Bombinatoridae > Bombina > Bombina bombina. The sequence goes on from NC_069508.1 coordinate 988,580, forward strand.
ACAGAGGATATCAGTCATTAAATATTAGATTAGCACACTTATGTGCTAGTAGGAGCAAGCTGGCATATTATGGTAAGGTGTGTCAGCTCACCACCAATAGACTTTTCCTTAGGATGCAAGGGTAAAAAATATGCCTGAGGAAACGGCGTATGAGCTGAGAAACGCGTTGCATTTACAGGGGGCTTGACTGTATGCCCCTAGTTCACTCCGTTGTATATGTATTTTAATTTGTTTTTAATAAATAGAACTTTTTAATTTTTAAAAAATACTCTTGTGAGAGTTTTACTTGCCTGCACCTGCTTGGAGTGGAACCTAACACACTGAAGTCTGCCACTTTTATATATTGCATCCTAAGGAAAAGTTCCTTGGTGGTGAGCTGACACACCTTACCATAATATGCCAGCTTGCTCCTACTAGCACATAAGTGTGCTCATCTAATATTTAATGACTGATATCCTCTGTGGGTGAGCTGTCACACCTGATAAAATCTGCAGCCTGTCCCTACAAGCACATAGGTGTGCTCCAGAGCCTTGTGAGTACCCATTTGGCTTTTTTCTGTGGCTTTATGCTTATTTGATGATACTACACATGAGGCGCCCCTTTGTTTTGTCTTTTATATAGTTTGTTATTTTTAAATAGTACCGATGTGTACTATATTTACTCTCAGGCAGGAGATGGATGAAGATTTCTGCCTAGAGGATGATGATCTTAGCATTTGTAACTTAGGTCCACTGCTGTTCCCACAGAAGCTGAGGAGTACAGGAAAACTTCAGTGTGAGGAACGGTTTCTTGCTATACAGCAATGAGGTATGTTCAGTCATTTTTTCTGGAGAGACTGTGATATTTCAGAAAGGCTGACAGTATCCCCATGAGGGGAAGGGTAAGCAGTAATCCTAAATTTATAGTGGCATTACTAAGCTTGCATAAAGGCTAAACTTATGGTTGACACTCAGTTTGAATGATTTATAGCAAACGGTTGTGTGTTCTGGGAGTGCTGTTAATTATACTTTAAGGGACAACTGTATTGAGGGTACACTTGGCTTTTTGGGGTTTTTAGAACCCACATGGCTGGTAAAACGCTTGGTGTGTTTTTTTGAAGGCCTCAGTAACATCGAGTGAGATGGGCGGGGCCTATTTTCGCACCTCAGTTGCGCAGTTGTTTTCTCTGAACAAGCAGCAAGCTACAACACCGGAGGGTCCTGGTGATCTTCTTGGGCCAAATCGAAGCTTTATCCCCACATTACCCATCCCTAAGGGCAGGTAGGCGCCACAGCAGAGCTGTGGCAACGTGCTGACAGGGTTTTTACGTTTTTTTTGACACTTTGTCAATCTGGTTTCCATATTTGGGGGTTAATTGTTTAATTTGCTTGTGGTGCAATCTTATTAAAGCTTAAGGGATCTGCTGTAAAAATTTCAAGAAATTTGAGGTATTTTTAAGCAGTTTTGCAGTTTGTGTATGCCTTTTTTTCTCTTAAAGGCACAGTACCATTTATTAAATTGTTGTTTTTTTCACTGAATAAAGTGTTTTCCAAGCTTGCTTGTCTCATTACTAGCCTGTTCAACATGTCTGACATTGAGGAAACTCCTTGCTCAATATGTTTAGAACCCATTGTGGAACCCCCTCTTAGAATGTGTCCCACATGTACTGATATGTCTATAAATTGCAAACAGCATATTTTGACTTATAAAAGTTTGGCACTGGATGATTCTCAGACAGAAGGAAATCAGGTTTTATCATCTAGTTCTGGTGTCACAACCAGTAACGCCCGCACAAGTGACGCCAAGTACCTCTAGTGCGTCTAATTCTTTCACCTTGCAAGATATGGCCTCAGTTATGAATACTACCCTCACAGAGGTTTTATCTAAACTGCCTGGGTTGCAAGGGAAGCGCAGTAGCTTTGGGTTAAGAACAAATGCTGAGCCTTCTGACGCTTTAGTAGCCGTATCCGATGTTCCCTCACAATGTTCAGAGGTAGGGATGAGGGATTTGCTATCTGAGGGAGAGATTTCTGATTCAGGAAAGATGTTCCCTCAGACAGATTCAGATATGACGGCATTTAAGTTTCAGCTAGAACACCTCCGCTTATTGCTCAGGGAGATTTTAGCGACTCTGGATGATTGTGACCCTATTGTAGTTCCAGAGAAATTGTGTAAAATGGACAAATATTTAGAGGTTCCTGTTTACACTGATGTTTTTCCGGTCCCTAAGAGGATTTCGGACATTGTTACTAAGGAGTGGGATAGACCAGGTATTCCGTTCGCTCCCCCTCCTATTTTTAAGAAGATGTTTCCCATATCCGACACCATGCGGAACTTGTGGCAGACGGTCTTTAAGTTGGAGGGAGCTATTTCTACTCTGGCTAAGCGTACAACTATACCTATTGAAGACAGTTGTGCTTTCAAAGATCCTATGGATAAAAGATTAGAGGGTCTCCTAAAGAAAATATTTGTTCATCAGGGTTTTCTTCTTCAGCCTATAGCGTGCATTGTTCCTGTAACCACTGCAGCTGCCTTTTGGTTTGAGGCTCTGGAAGAGGCTCTTCAGGTGGAGACCCCATTAGATGATGTTCTGGATAGAATTTGGGCTCTTAAGCTAGCTAATTCTTTCATTACAGACGCCGCTTTCCATCTGGCTAAATTAGCGCAAAGAATTCAGGTTTTGCCATTTTAGAGCGTAGAGCGTTATGGCTAAAGTCCTGGTCGGCTGATGTGTCATGAAAATCTAAGCTTTTGATCATCCCTTTTAAGGGTAAGACCCTATTCGGGCCTGAACTGAAAGAGATCATTTCAGATATCACTGGAGGGAAGGGTCATGCCCTCCCTCAGGATAAGTCAAATAAGATGAGAACCAAACAGAATAATTTCCGTTCCTTTCGAAACTTCAAGGGTGGTCCTGCTTCCTCTTCCCCTGCTGCAAGGCAAGAGGGGAACTTTGCTCAAGCCAAGCCAGTCTGGAGACCTAACCAGGCTTGGAACAAAGGTAAACAGGCCAAGAAGCCCGCTGCTGCCACCAATACATCATGAAGGGGTAGCCCCCGATCCGGGAGCGGATCTAGTAGGGGGCAGACTCTCTCTCTTTGGTCAGGCTTGTGCAAGAGACGTTCAGGACTCCTGGGCTGTAGACATCGTAACCCAGGGGTATCTTCTAGATTTCAAAGATTCTCCTCCAAGGGGGAGATTCCATCTTTCTCAATTGTCTGTAAACCAGACAAAAAGAGAGGCGTTCTTACGCTGTGTAGAAGATCTACTTACCATGGGAGTGATCTGCCCTGTTCCAAAAATAGAACAGGGGCAGGGGTTCTACTCCAATCTGTTTGTTGTTCCCAAAAAAGAGGGAACCTTCAGACCAATCCTAGATCTCAAGATCCTAAACCAATTCCTCAGAGTCCCATCCTTCAAGATGGAGACCATTCGGACTATTTTACCAATGATCCAGGAGGGTCAATATATGACCACCATGGACTTAAAGGATGCGTATCTACACATTCCTATCCACAAAGATCATCACCAATTCCTCAGGTTTGCCTTTCTGGACAAGCATTACCAGTTTGTGGCTCTTCCCTTCGGGTTGCCAACGGCTCCAAGAGTTTTCACAAAGTTGCTAGGGTCCCTTCTGGCGATTTTAAGGCCGCGGGGCATAGCAGTGGCACCTTATCTAGACGACATTCTAATTCAAGCGTCGACTTTCCAACTAGCCAAGTCTCACACAGACTTCGTGTTGGCCTTTCTAAGATCTCATGGGTGGAAGGTGAACGTAAAAAAGAGTTCTCTTTCCCCTCTCACAAGAGTTTCATTCCTAGGGACTCTGATAGAGTCGGTGGACATGAAAATATTATTACGGAAGTCAGGAAATCAAAGATTTTAGCCACCTGCCGAGCTCTTCATTCCATTCCTCGGCCATCAGTGGCTCAGTGTATGGAGGTAATCGGACTAATGGTAGCGGCAATGGACATAGTTCTGTTTGCTCGTTTACATCTCAGACCACTGCAACTATGCATGCTCAGACAGTGGAATGGGGATTATGCAGATTTATCTCCTCAGATAAATCTGGATCAGGAGACCAGAAATTCTCTTCTCTGGTGGTTGTCACAGGATCACCTGTCCCAAGGAATGTGTTTCCGTTGGCCAGCGTGGGTTATAGTGACAACTGACGTCAGCCTACTGGGCTGGGGTGCAGTCTGGAATTCCCTGAAAGCACAGGGTTTGTGGACTCAGGAGGAGGCCCTCCTACAGATAAATATTCTGGAATTAAAAGCGTTCTTCAATGCTCTTCAGGCGTGGCCTCAGCTGGCTTCGGCCAGATTCATCATATTTCAGTTGGACAACATCAAGACTGTGGCTTATATCAATCATCAGGGGGGAACAAGGAGTTCCTTAACGATGATAGAAGTTTCCAGAATAATCCGATGGGCAGAGACTCACTCTTGCCATCTATCAGCAATCTATATCCCAGGGGTAGAGAACTGGGAGGCAGATTTTCTAAGTCGTCAGACTTTTCATCCGGGGGACTGGGAACTCCATCCAGAGGTGTTTGCTCAACTGGTTCAGCTTTGGGGCACACCAGAATTGGATCTGATGGCGTCTCGCCAGAACGCCAAACTTCCTCGTTACGGGTCCAGGTCAAGGGCTCCTCAGACAGTACTGATAGATGCTCTAGCAGTACCCTGGTCGTTCAACCCGGCTTATGTGTTTCCACCATTCCCTCTCCTTCAGCGTCTGATTGCCAGAATCAAACAGGAGAGAGCTTCTGTGATTTTGATAGCACCTGCGTGGCCACGCAGGACTTGGTATGCAGACCTGGTGGACATGTCATCTCTGCCACCATGGACTCTGCCACTGAGACAGGACCTTCTGATTCAAGGTCCGTTCAAGCATCCAAATCGAATTTCTCTGCAACTGACTGCTTGGAGATTGAACGCTTGATTTTATCAAAGCGGGGTTTCTCTGAGTCGGTTATAGATACCTTGATTCAGACTCGAAAGCCTGTCACCAGGAAAATCTATCATAATATATGGCTTAAATATCTTTTTTGGTGCGAATCCAAAGGCTACTCATGGAGTAAGATCAGGATTCCTAGGATTTTGTCCTTTCTCCAAGAGGGATTGGAGAAAGGATTGTCAGCTAGTTCCTTAAAAGGACAAATATCTGCTTTGTCTATTCTATTGCACAAGCGTCTGGCAGATGTTCCAGACGTTCAGGCTTTTTGTCAGGCTTTAGTTAGAATCAAGCCTGTGTTTAAACCTGTTGCTCCGCCATGGAGTCTAAATTTTGTTCTTAAAGTTCTTCAGGGGGTTCCGTTTGAACCCATGCATTCCATAGATATTAAGCTTCTATCTTGGAAAGTTCTGTTTATAGTTGCTATCTCTTCAGCTCAAAGAGTTTCTGAACTATCTGCATTACAATGTGATTCGCCTTATCTTGTTTTCCATGCTGATAAGGTGGTTTTGCCTACCAAACCTGGGTTCCTCCCTAAGGTTGTTACTAACAGGAATATCAATCAGGAAATTGTTGTTCCTTCTCTGTGTCCTAATCCTTCTTCTAAGAAGGAACGTTTGTTGCACAACTTGGATGTGGTTCGTGCTTTGAAGTTTTATTTGCAGGCAACCAAAGATTTTCGTCAAACATCTTCTTTGTTTGTTGTCTATTCTGGAAAGCGTAGGGGTCCAAAGGGTACGGCTACCTCTCTTTCCTTTTGGCTGAAAAGCATCATCCGTTTGGCTTCTGAGACTGCTGGACAGCAGCCTCCTGAAAGAATTACAGCTCACTCTACTAGAGCGGTGGCTTCCACATGGGCTTTTAAAAATGATGCTTCTGTTGAACAAATTTGTAAGGCTGCGACTTGGTCTTCGCTTCATACCTTTTCCAAATTTTCCAAATTTGATACTTTTGCTTCTTCGGAGGCTATTTTTGGGAGAAAGGTTTTGCAAGCAGTGGGGCCTTCCGTTTAGGTTCCTGTCTTGTCCCTCCCTTCATCCGTGTCCTAAAGCTTTGGTATTGGTATCCCACAAGTAAGGATGAAACCGTGGTACATATTGCAAAAGAAAACAAAATTTATGCTTACCTGATAAATTTCTTTCTTTTGCGATGTACAGAGTCCACGGCCCGCCCTGTCTATTCAAGACAGATAGTATTTTTTATTGAAAACTTCAGTCACCTCTGCACCTTATAGTTTCTCCTTTTTCTTCCTTGGCCTTCGGTCGAATGACTGGGGGGTGGAGTTAAGGGGGGAGCTATATAGACAGCTCTGCTGTGGGTGCTCTCTTTGCCACTTCCTGTTAGGAAGGATAATATCCCACAAGTAAGGATGAAACCGTGGACTTGGTACATCGCAAAAGAAAGAAATTTATCAGGTAAGCATAAATTTTGTTTTTTATTTTGAAATATTAGGTTATCTTCTCATGTATGATTTCATGTATCATACTAAGAGTCCTAGTGTTTGTAGAACACTATTATATTTATTCTTGTTTTTTGTTTATAAGAATACAATATTTTTATCCTTCTCTTGTTGAGATGTTATTCTTTCATGTCTTTGACATTCCTTGACCCGTATATCTTTCTTATGGATTTTCATAACAGAGTTGTTGGTTTGTTTCACTGCTGGGGTTGGATGTCTTATTATACTTGACATCTTAATTGTCTGATTTTATGTTTTTTTTTATTGTTTTTTTTTTTTATCCTGAACATAATGTTTTGTGGCAGTTCAATATAAGTGAGTTAAATGTGTATGCTCTCAATCTTTTTTATGGTAGGAGATTACTACACCTTTGGTGGCATGTTAGTCACTTTGGGCTAGATTACGAGTTTTGCGGTAAGAGCTGCTCGGTGCTAACTTGCAAGTTATTTCCACCGCTCACCTCCCTCTAGCGCTGCTATTACAGGTTTTCATAAACCCAGCGTTAGACATCAATGGGGAGAGCTGGCTGAAAAAAAGTCTAACACCTGTAATAAAGGAGCGTAAAGCTCCGTAACACAGCCCCATTGATTCCTATGGGGAAATAAAAAGTTATGTTTACACCTAACACCCTAACATAAACCCTGAGTCTAAACACCACTAATCTGCTGTCCCCAACATCGCCGACACCTACATTACACTTATTAACCCCTATTCTGCCGCCCTCGACATTGCCGCCACCTACCTACACTTATTAACACCTAATCTGCTGCCCCCAATGCCACCACCACTATACTAAAGTTATTAACCCCTATCCCTAAGTCTAACCCTAACATCCACTAACTTTAATGTAACTAAAATAAATCTAAATAGGTAATTTATAAATCTGACTGTAATGGCCCTAACTGATTCACTAGGTCACAAATCTCCACACCCTCTCAATCCCCCCCGACATACCAGATTACTTACCTTCCCCCCCCCCCTTATAGCATGTCTCTAGCACTCAAAATAGTATCTTGGAATGTGGGACGCATCACCTCCCCAGCCAAAAGAAGCATCATCCTACAGCACCTTAAGTGCCTACACACAGATATAGCCTTACTGCAGGAGACACATCTGACGGGTACGGAACATGAGAAGTTAAAGATCAGATGGGTGGGTCAGGTCCTCTACACACCAACAGTGGGGCGCAAGCGAGGAGTGGCTATACTTGTTAGGAAAGGCTTACCGGTGCAGATCACAACTCTTAACATTGACCCACAAGGCAGATTCATAATGGCAACCCTTCAAACAGCAGGAAAATCTTACATCTTATGTAGTGTTTATGGCCCCAACCGCCCACTTCCACAATTCTGGCACTCCCTACAAGCAGCCTTGCTTCCACACGCAGACAAACCTCTCTTGGTGGGTGGAGACTTCAATGTGATCCAAGCTATGCCCCTAGATCGCAGAATTGACACTCATAATGCAGACCAAGCCAAAGGACAGTCCAGGAGACATAAAACAGAAACCAGTACCATTGCTGCCTTTAAAACCACTTTGAGTCTTGTGGACTTCTGGAGGCTATGCCACCCGACCCAGAGAGACTTCACATGTGTCTCGAAGGCGCATGGATTCTTATCCCGGATAGATTACTTCCTGTGTTCCTCACAACTAAATAACCAGATCAGGCGCACTCAAATCACTGACATAGTGATCTCAGATCATGCCCCCATTTGGTTAGAATTACAACCCACCACACATAACCCCTCCCAGAGGACCTGGCGGTTCCCCACATACTTATACAATAATCTAGAGTTCCAAAAACACCTGAAAGCAGGCTGGCTAGAATACGCTAGATTTAACGCCTAACATCAAAACAAACCAGGGCTATTCTGGAATGCCTCAAAGGCGGCAATGCGGGGTCACATAACCAGTTTTACAGCTCACTACAACTCTAAACGCAAACGATTAGATGCAAGCACAAACTCTGCAGACACGACAGCCTAAAATGATTATTTAGCTCACCCTTCCATTCATAACAGACTAAAATATTACGAATTGAAAAAGATTAGAGATGATGTCCTACAGCAACAAGACTTAATATTCCAACACCACAGGCAGGGACGTTTCTACAGATTTGGGAACAGAACAGGGAAACTTCTGGCCAACACGGTAAAGCTAACCACCCCAAAATCATTAATCACCTCTATAACAGCTAACAGGTTTCCCAAACTGACAACAAGGCAATAATAGAGGAATTTATCCACTTTTATACAGATCTTTACTCCAGTCATGTTGCTTCTCCCAGAGATAAGGATAACTTCTGGTCCCAAGTACAAACACCCACTATTACCTCTAAACAGCTAGACCTCCTAAACGCACCCATAACAGCCCTAGAAGTACAAAAGGCTATAAGCAATGCCAAACCAGGCAAGACCCCAAGACCGGACAAAATCCCGATAGAATACTACAAAATACTTCAGAAGGAACTTAGTCCACTCTTAGCCCAATCATACACAGCCTACTTAAAAAACACAGCCCAACCGGCAACAGACTTCGCAGACGTGCATATGTACCTGATCACCAAACCCTGACAGGGACCCCAATCTGGCTACCTCCTATAGACCCATATCATTGTTGAACAATGATTACAAGCTTTTCACAGCCATCCTAGCTAATAGACTGGCTGGAGTAGTAGGAAGTATCATCCACAAAGACCAAACTGGTTTTATGAAACATCGCTCGTCGGTCACAAACATCCGCAAAACTTTAGAAGTGATTTCCCAATACTGGCAAGCTAGAAGTGAGGGACGCATAGACTCAATGCCGGATGCATGCCTTCTGGCCATTGACACGGAGAAGGCGTTCGACAGAGTGGAATGGGACCACCTGTTCACCTCTCTGGACAAATTCGGTATCACTGGGGATTTCCATAAACTCATTCGGACATTATATCTAACTCCACGCACCGCGGTCATAGTTAATGGTGAAGTATCCCAATCCTTCCTACTAGGGAGAGGAACCCGTAAAGGTTGTCCACTCTCACCCCTTCTTTTCAACTTGGCCATAGAGCCGCTAGCCGTACATATTAGAAACACCCTGGAGGGAGTGGAGATAGGCCCACACTCCCTACATTTATCACTATATGCCGATGACTTACTCTTATACCTACAAAATACGAACACTGAAATTCCAAAACTCATCACCTTACTTAGCCAATTTGGAGAAATTTCTGGTTACAAAGTAAACCTAGACAAGTCGAAACTGATATATTTAAAAAAAAACCCTTGAGTATTGCCCCATTCCAAACAACACTTAAAAACACAGTGGGTCCCTTTAAATATCTAGGCATACAGCTCCACACAAACCCCAACTTAATCTACAAACTGAATATTCCCCCAATCCTCACACAAATACAAACTCTACTAAAAAACTACTACAAAACTGCCACTCCCCCTGTCAGGTAGAATCAGTCTAATCAAAATGATAGTGATGCCAAAGCTGCTATATCCCCTACAGTTATTACCCCTCTTACTCACACAAAAGGATCTACAAACAGTAAACAGAGCCTTTTCTAAGTTTGTGTGGAACGGCAAAAAACAACGAATCAGCCGAATCAAATTGGCTATGCACACAGATAGAGGAGGCTTTAAGTTCCCAATGGTGGAATGGTATAACTGGTCCACACTAGCTAAACTAGTCCTCGAGTGGCTGGTGGGTACATCTGTCTTTAGTGATAAACAACTGAAGACACACATTACTCATCCATTCCATCAAGCCTTCCTACCACATGCTCCATTACACTCTCTCCCCACTCAAATCAAAGACAATATCCTATACAGGGACCCCCTAAGAGCACGGGCGAACCTCCCACTACATGGGAACCCTACCTTTATACCAGGCATGACTACCCAAATGTTCAAAGTGTGGGAAGAAAAAGGTCTAGTTTCAGTAGCACAATTTATAGAACCACTCTCCAACAAACTACATCCACTGACAATACTTCAAGGAAAATACAACCTCCCTAGACATAGCACCTTTGCATATCTACAATGCGCCCATTATATACGCAAACTCCTAGCTGATGGACTCGACTGCACGACTCGTAATCATGTTGACGGCCTGTGCTCACTAGCTACACAAGGAGTACACTCAATCTCACACATTTATGACCTAATTATGCAGAACAAAGCTGAGGAAATCACACAACAGATGAGTGACAGTTGGAATGGCCTTCCGAGCATAGATATAGACAAAGAGGTCTTGACTACCAGCTATGAACTGGTGAGACAGGCCACGCAGCTATATCACACCCAAGCTGCGGGCTAAATGGGTCCCCAACACGAGCAACAGTTGCCCTAAATGTTCCCTACCTGACCCGGACATCCCGCACCTTTTCTGGGATTGTCCCAGGATATTCCAATACTGGGCCAAGATAAAATTCTGGATGTCAAACATATGTGGGAGCCGCATCACTTTAACAAAACGTGACGTCCTCTTTCTAAGAGGCCACACTCAGTCTTCCCCCCAGGACCACTTTCTAAACTCAATCATACTCCTAGCTAGGAAACTAATCCTCAAAAATTGGATCTCCCACAAACCTCCACACCTGACCCAACTTACACGACTAGCCCATAACCAACTCTTAAAAGAGCAAGCAGATGTTAAGGGAGACATGGAAAAAAGAATTAAGTCATGTATGACCAAATGGGAACCATACTTGCTACATCTTTCCCCCAAGACTAGACAGCAGATTTTAACCCCCTTTCTAAACAGTAACTTTCTAATGACGGAACAATTAAAAGGCCACTGGTCTATGGACAGGAGAGATCACAGAAATAGCTCTTGAAACTTCTAACATCCCACACACCCCCACTCCAACTTTATAATGTAACTGAGGCCATGACATGAAAACAGACGTCAGAGCAACTGGCTGGACTCGGAGGCTCTCCCCAGACACTAGACCCTCAGACACAAGCTTGGAGGGTAAGTTTAACGCCTTCCCACGTGGAAGGTCAAATCATAAATAGATTAAAATCAGTTTATTACTGTTAACTTAACTATGTTATGTACAGTTTGTTATTAAACGTGTTTTAGTTCCCCTGTTAGGTACCTTAAAATGTTATAACTGCAAGCACCCCAGGCTCAGATTGCACTTGTCAAGCACTGGAAACTAACCTGGCTATTATCATTCTATTATGAACCACTCTTGGAAAACACGAGTATCTGGCATCTTAGTCAGGAAAAGACAAACACAATTTCTGGGACAAACCTACCCCATCCCACTCACGCCTTCCCTTCCTTTCCCTTTCTCTTCCCACAAATTCCTCCCCTCCCCCCCCCCCTTCCTCCCTCTTCCCCCTTCTCCCTCCCTACCTCTCTCTCCCATTAGCCTCTCCTTCAGTTTATAAAATGTTTAAAACTGTTCAGTAAGGAGTTCTATGCATATTGACTTTGCACTTGTCTATCCAACTTATCTTACCCAAGTGTATGTACATGTTATTGAAGCAAATCATATTTATTTTGTATCTCTGTCTGAACTTTGATAAATAAAGAAATTTAAAAAAATAAAAATAAATCTAAATAAAACCTACAATTAATAACTAAATAATTCCTATTTAAAACTAAATACCTGTAAAATAAACCCTAAGCTAGCTACAATATAACTAATGGTTACATTGTAGCTATCTTAGGTTTTATTTTTATTTCACAGCTAAGTTTGTATTCATTTTAACTAGGTAGAATAGTTAGTAAATAGTTATTAACTATTTGCTAACTACCTTGTTAAAATAAATACAAATTTACCTGTAAAATAAAACCTAACCTTACATTAAAATTAAATCAATTACATTTATTAAATACAATTAACTAAATTACAAAAACAAACACTAAATTACACAAAATAAAAAACAAATTATCAAATATTTAAACTAATTACACATAATCTAATAGCCCTATCAAAATAATAAAAAAGCCCCCCCCCAAAAAAAATAAAAAAAAACCTAGCCTACAATAAACTATCAATGGCCCTTAAAAGGGCCTTTTGCGGGGCATTCCCCCAAAGAAATCAGCTCTTTTACCTGTAAAAAAAATACAAACACCCCCCAACAGTAAAACCCACCACCTACCCAACCACACACCCCAAATAAAAACCTATCTAAAAAAAAACCTAAGCTCCCCATTGCCCTGAAAAGGCCATTTGGATGGGCATTGCCCTTAAAAGGACATTTAGCTCTTTTTCCGCCCAAACCCTAAGCTAAAAATAAAACCCACCCAATAAATCCTTAAAAAAACCTAACACTAACCCCCGAAGATCCACTTACAGTTTTTGAAGACCCGACATCCATCCTCAACGAAGCGGCAGAAGTCCTCAGCGAAGCAGGCAGAAGTCTTCATCCAAGCGAGCCGAAGTCCAGACGGCCTTTTCTATCTTCATCCATCCGGCGCGGAGCGGCTCCATCTTCAAGACATCCAGTGTGAAGCATCCTCTTCTTCCGACGGCTCTTCTCGAATGAAGGTTCCTTTAAGTGACGTCATCCAAGATGGCGTCCCTTGAATTCCGATTGGCTGATAGAATTTTATCAGCCAATCGGAATTAAAGGTGAAAAAATCCTATTGGCTGATGCAATCAGCCAATAGGATTGAGTTTGCATTCTATTTGGTGATTGGAACAACCAATAGAATGCAAGCTCAATCCTATTGGTTGATTGCATCAGCCAATAGGATTTTTTCACCTTTAATTCTGATTGGCTGATAGAATTCTATCAGCCAATTGGAATTCAAGGGACGTCATCTTGGATGACATCACTTAAAGGAACCTTCATTCGAGAAGAGCTGTCGGAAGAAGAGGATGCTCCGCGCCGGATGTCTTGAAGATGGAGCTGCTCCGCGCCGGATGGATGAAGATAGAAGATGCCGTCTGGATGAAGACTTCTGCCGGCTTCGATGAGGACTTCTGGCGCTTTGTTGAGGATGGATGTCGGGTCTTCAAAAATTGTAAGTGGATCTTCAGGGGTTAGTTTTAGGTTTTTTAAGGGTTTATTGTGTGGGTTTTATTTTTAGCTTAGGGTTTGGGCAGAAAAAGAGCTAAATGCCCTTTTAAGGGGAATGCCCATCCAAATGCCATTTTCAGGGCAATGGGGAGCTTAGGTTTTTTTAGTTAGGTTTTTATTTGGGGGGTTGGTTGTGTGGGTGGGGGGTTTTTACTGTTGGGGGGTGTTTGTATTTTTTATTTTTTTTTACAGGTAAAAGGGCTGATTTATTTGAGGCAATGCCCCGCAAAATGCCCTTTTAAGGGCCATTGATAGTTTATTGTAGGCTAGGGTTTTTTTATTTTGTGGGGGGGGCTTTCTTATTTTGATAGGGCTATTAGATTAGGTGTAATTAGTTTAAATATTTGATCATTTGTTTTTTATTTTGTGTAATTTAGTGTTTGTTTTTTTTGTAATTTAGTTAATTGTATTTAATAAATGTAATTGATTTAATTGTAGTGTAAGGTTAGGTGTTAGTGTAACTCAGGTTAGGTTTTATTTTACAGGTAAATTTGTATTTATTTTAGCTAGGTAGTTAGTAAATAGTTAATAACTATTTAATAACTATTCTACCTAGTTAAAAAAATACAAACTTACCTGTGAAATAAAAATAAAACCTATGATAGCTACAATGTAACTATTAGTTATATTGTAGCTAGCTTAAGGGTTATTTTAAAGGTAAGTATTTAGTTTTAAATATGAATTATTTACGGCTAGATTACGAGTTGTGCGTTAGGGTAAAAAAGCAGTGTTAAGAGGTCCTAACGCTGCTTTTTTACGCACGCTGCTATTACGAGTCTTGAAGGTTTAGGGTCACCGCACACTTCTTTGGCCTTACCGCAAAACGACTTACGTAAACTTCGTAAAGTCTTTTTTCTATGGGACTTCCATAGCGCCGGTATAACGAGTCTGTCCTGGGAGGCCAAAAAGTGAGCGGTACACCCTCTACCTCCAAGAGTCCTAACGCATTTAAAAGTCAGTTGTTAAGAGTTTTACACTACAACGCTGTAGCATAAAACTCATAACTAAAGTGCTAAAAAGTACACTAACACCCATAAACTACCTATTAACCCCTAAACTGAGGCCCTCCCACATCGCAAACACTATAATAAAATTTTTAACCCCTAATCTGCCGCTCCGGACACCGCTGCCACCTATATTATATTTATGAACCCCTAATCTGCTGCCCCCAATGTCGCCGCAACCTACCTACACTTATTAACCCCTAATCTGCAGCCCCCAACGTCACCGCCACTATAATAAACATATTAACCCCTAACCTGCCACACTCCCGCCTCGCAAACATTCGTTAAATATTATTAACTCCTAATTTGCCATCCCTAACATCGACGCCACCTACCTACATTTATTAACCCCTAATCTGCTGCACCCTATGTCACCGCCACTGTAATAAAAAAAATTAACCCCTAACCTGCCACACTCCCGCCTCGCAAACATTAGTTAAATATTATTAACCCCTAATCTGCCGTCCCTAACATCGACGCCACCTACCTACATTTACTAACCCCTAATCTGCCGCACCCAACGTCGCCGCCACTATATTAAATGTATTAACCCCTAAACCTAAGTCTTACCCTAACACCCCCTAACAATATAATTTAAATAAATTTAAATAAATTACTATAATTAACTACATTATTCCTATTTAAAACTAAATACTTACCTATAAAATAAACCCTAAGCTAGCTACAATATAACTAATAGTTACGCTGTAGCTAGCTTAGGGTTTAATTTTATTTTACAGGCAAGTTTGTATTTATTTTAACTAGGTAGAATAGTTATTAAATAGTTATTAACTATTTAATAACAACCTAGCTAAGATAAATACAAAAGTACCTGTAAAATAAAACCTAACCTAAGTTACAATAACACCTAACAGTACACTATAATTAAATAAATTAAATACAATTACCTAAATTAAATTAGCTAAAGTACAACCCCCCCCCACTAAATTACAGAAAATAATAAACAAATTACAGATAATTAAACTCATTACACCTAATCTAATAGCCCTATCAAAATAAAAAAAAACTAGCCTAAACTAAACTACCAATAGCCCTTAAAAGGGCCTTTTGCGGGGCATTGCCCCAAAGTAATCAGCTCTTTTACCTGTAAAAAAAAATACAAACAACCCCCTCAACAGTAAAACCCACCACCCACACAAACAACCCCCCCCCCCAAATAAAATACTAGCTAAAAAAACCTAAGCTCCCCATTGCCCTGAAAAGGGCATTTGGATGGGCATTGCCCATAAAAGGGCAGTTAGCTCTTTTGTAGCCCAAAGTCCCTAACCTAAAAATAAAACCCACCCAATACACCCTTAAAAAAAACCTAACACTAACCCCCCGAAGTCTTCATCCAAGCCGGGCCGAAGTCTTCATCCAAGCCGGGCCGAAGTCCTCAACGAAGCCGAAAAAAGTCTTCATCCAAGCCGGGCGAAGTGGTCCTCCAGACGGCATCTTCTATCTTCATCCATCCGGGGTGGAGCAGGTCCATCTTCAAGACATCAGACGCGGAGCATCCTCTTCATCCGACGACTAAAGCTGAATGAAGGTACCTTTAAGTGACGTCATCCAAGATGGTGTCCCTTAGATTCCCATTGGCTGATAGAATTCTATCAGCCAATCGAAATTAAGGTAGAAAAAATCCTATTGGCTGATCCTACAGCCAATAGAATGCAAACTCAATCCTATTGGCTGATTGGATCAGCCAATAGGATTGAACTTCAATCCTATTGGCTGATTGCATCAGCCAATAGGATTTTTTCTACCTTAATTCCGATTGGCCGATAGAATTCTATCAGCCAATCGGAATCTAAGGGACGCCATCTTGGATGACGTCACTTAAAGGTAGATTCATTCGTCTTTAGTCGTCGGATGAAGAGGATGCTCCGCGTCGAATGTCTTGAAGATGGACCCGCTCTGCGCCGGATGGATGAAGACTTCTCCCGGCTTCGTTGAGGACTTCGGTCCGACTTGGATGAAGACCTCCTGGTAAGTCGATCTTCAGGGGGTTAGTGTTAGGTTTTTTTAAGGGTGTATTGGGTGGGTTTTATTTTTAGGTTAGGGACTTTGGGCTACAAAAGAGCTAACTGTCCTTTTAAGGGCAATGGCCATCCAAATGCCCTTTTCAGGGCAATGGGGAGCTTAGGTTTTTTTAGATAGTATTTTATTTGGGGAGTTGGTTGTGTGGGTGGTGGGTTTTACTGTTGGGGGGGTTGTTTGTATTTTTTTTTACAGGTAAGAGAACTGATTACTTTGGGGCAATGCCCCGCAAAAGGCCCTTTTCAAGGGCTATTGGTAGTTTAGTTTAGGCTAGGGGTATTTTTTATTTTGGGGTGGGGGGGCTATTTTATTTTGATAGGGCTATTAGATTAGGTGTAATTAGTTTAAATATCTTGTAATTTGTTTATTATGTTCTGTAATTTAGTGGGGTTTTTTTTTGTACTTTAGCTAATTTAATTTATTTAATTGTTGTTAATTTAGTTAATTTATTTAATTATAGTGGTGTTAGTGTAACTTAGGTAAGGTTGTATTTTACAGGTACTCTTGTATTTATTTTAGCTAGGTAGTTATTAAATAGTTAATAACTAATAACTATTCTACCTAGTTAAAATAAATACAAACTTGCCTGTAAAATAAAAATAAACCCTAAGCTAGATACAATGTAACTATTAGTTATATTGTAGCTAGCTTAGGGTTTATTTTATAGGTAAGTATTTAGTTTTAAATAGGAATAATGTAGTTAATTATAGTAATTTTATTTAGATTTATTTTAATTATATTTAAGTTAGGGGGTGTTAGGGTTAGACTTAGATTTAGGGGTTAATAACTTTAATATAGTGGCGGCGACATTGGGGGCGGCAGATTAGAGGTTAATAAATGTAGGTAGGTGGCGTCGATGTTAGGGACGGCAGATTAGGGGTTAATAATATTTAACTAATGTGTGCGAGGCGGGAGTGCGGTGGTTTAGGGTTTAATATGTTTATTATAGTGGCGGCGACGTTGGGGGCGGCAGATTAGGGGTTACTAAGTGTAGGTAGGTTGCAGCGACATTGGGGGCGGCAGATTAGGGGTTAATAAATATAATGTAGGTGTCGGCGATGTTGGGGGCAGCAGATTAGGGGTTCATAAGTATAATGTAGGTGGCGGCGTTGTCCGGAGCGGCAAATTAGGGGTTAATAAGAATAATGCAGGTGTCGGCGAAGTCGGGGGCGGCAGATTAGGGGTTAATAAGTGTAAGATTAAGGGTGTTTAGACTTGGGGTTCATGTTAGGGTGTTAGGTGTAAACATAACTTTAGTTTCCCCATAGAATTCAATGGGGCTGCGTTACTGAGTTTTACGCTGCTTTTTGGCAGGTGTTATACTTTTTCTCAGCCGGCTCTCCCCGTTGATCCCTATGGGGAAATCGTGCACGATCACGTATGTAACGGTACCAACCGGATACCAAGGGTTAACACCAGGGAACAATGTCCTGCATAGGGAATCAGCAATTCACAACCCAGCCAGTTTTCAGGTTTTTAAACAGAATGACACTTTATTTGAAGGCAGCATACAGATTTATACAGGTTTTTGACCCCCCCCCCCCCCAGATGGGGGTGGAAAGAATGTTGTACATTAGATAAAAGGGAGAAGCGCCCTTGACATGATACAATAGGATTATATTACTTAAACACTTCAACCACAGGACACTCTTGACTCTCCTTATCACTTAGGCGTTTCTCTCTGGGGGTGATCAAACAATAGAATGCTAAGCATTAATTAGATTGTAGCTGGAGCCAGCCACTTGTGGTTAGAAAATAAAGTTAACACTTTCAGTCCTGACCGAAGGGTCTGTCACAGACAACCTTTCTTACGTTATAGTCCAGAAGTGGCTAGGTTTGCCACAATGCTCCCCCAGAACCAAGCCGGCATACACAGTCTGATCCCAACGGATCGGCTTGGGGATGTCCGGGGCAACAACTTTCGGCTCAAGTAAGCTACGGGGTGTTCTCCGCCATCTGCTCCAACTTGGCTCAGTACTGCCCCCACCCCAAACATGGAAGCGTCTCTTCCCGGAGGGACTGGGCTTGGGTAGTCACAGGGTTAACATTAGCGGGATCCATGGGAGCATAGGCAGAAACAAGGGTGGCCAAGTCATTTCCAAGGAGAACATCAGCAGGTAAGTCCTTCTTGACCCCCACATTCACAAGTCTAGCGCCCACTCCCCAATCCAAATGTACCCTGGCAACAGGTAGGCGGAACACAGTGCCCCCTGCTACCCTCACAGCCACAGTGTCTCCAGTGTGCTGTTTCTCAGGCACCAAGTTCTCTTGAAGCAAGGTCATGGTAGCACCAGTATCCCGTAGACAACTGACCTCCTTCCCATTCACTTTAACCCGTTGCCGGTTATTCCGGTGGGCAGCTTGCACGGGGTCTGCTTCATGTAGGCTGCCCCAGCATTCTGGCGCCTCTACGTAGCGGGCCACAGGCTGAGGATTATGTGGGATTCCGCCAGCGGGTCTTCTCCAGGACTGTGCTTGATTCGCTGCATTTAGGGGACACTCTGGTCTTTTGTGCCCTAGTTGCTTACATCCAAAGCACCGAATAGGTTGTGAGTAGCCCTGCGAATTGAACCGGGCTCTCTGAGGGTAGTTTGTGGCCGGAGGCCGTGTGGTATAGCGGTGCGCTGGGGGTTGGTAACTGGCAGCTGCTGGGGTGACTGGGGGTCTGTACTCCACTCTAGCAGTGGGCAATCGGTATACTGCTCCCCCTGCCCCTCGTACTGCCACGGATCCGCCAGTGGGTGCTGTATCCGGCACCAAATGGGGAGCTATCAGGGTTAAAGTAGCTCCCGAATCCCGAAGTCCCTGGACCGACATCACCTCATGCAGAATTCCCAGGGGTTCCTCGGCTTGGGTGCTCAACACCTCATGAGCGGCTGGCTCCGTTTGGTAATGGTGAGCAGCCGCCCTTGGGGCCAGGTTCTGTCTGACCTGGTTCCAAGCTTGTCTGCTCCGATTTTGGGTGCACTCACGTGCCATATGTCCCCACTGCTTGCAGGTGTGGCATTGTATATTAGCCCGTCCGTTGTTAGGCTGTAGTCCATGGTGCCTCCTGGCATCAAAATGCTGGTCTGCTAATCTGGCTGCTTCGGTTAAGGTGAGGGGTTTTCGATCTCTCACCCATTCTTGGGCTTCTGGGGACAAGCCGTTAAAGAATTGCTCCAACAGCATCAGTTGTCGCAATTCTTCCATGGTGGTAGCTTGGCTGGCCTGTATCCACCCCTGAGATGCTTGATCCAGCTTGTGGGCCCACTCTGCATGGGAATCTCTTTCTGGCTTGCGCAGGCCTCTAAACTTGCGCCGGTATGCCTCTGAGGTAATGGCATATCTTTCCAAGATCGCTCTCTTCACTTTAGCGTAATCCTTGCTGTCCTCCCTGGGTACAGCGCGATACGCTTCCGCTGCCCTACCGGCTAGCTTGCCTGCTAGCACCGGCACCCATACGGACTGCTCCAAATCATGTAACTCGCACAGTCTCTCAAAATCCTGTAAATACCCATCAATCTCATCCTTCTCCTCACAAAACATTTTAAATGCATGGTATGGGATTTTGGGTCTTACTGGGTTGCTGAGTGCGTCCAAAATGGATTCTGCTCGGGAGGATGCATTCCGCGGACTGTGTGCCATCACGTACTCCTGCACATCTGCCATTACCACGGATAGCATATCCCGTGGTACAGGTTGGGGTAAAAATTCCAGCCTGGTCCTCATTTCCCTCTGGTATAGGGTCTCCTCCATGGCTGCTGGAGGCGTAGCGCTGCGAGCTCTGTCTCCCTCCATCAGCTCAGCAATTAATATAGCCTTGGGTTTGCTGCTGCCTATCTTTCCCCTGGCTTCTAGCAGTTCCTTTTACGTTTGTCTCTTTAGCTTAGAAGAATCCATCTCCATTCACTTCGGTCCCTGGTACTCCTTCCATCTTAGTCAGTATTGTAGTAATCCCCCTCTTCCTGAGGTTACTGGCTTGTGTAGTTGCTCTTCTGGGCGATAAGGTTCATTCCGTCGCTTGCCACCAATTGTAACGGTACCAACCGGATACCAAGGGTTAACACCAGGGAACAATGTCCTGCATAGGGAATCAGCAATTCACAACCCAGCCAGTTTTCAGGTTTTTAAACAGAATGACACTTTATTTGAAGGCAGCATACAGATTTATACAGGTTTTTGACCCCCCCCCCCCCCCAGATGGGGGTGGAAAGAATGTTGTACATTAGATAAAAGGGAGAAGCGCCCTTGACATGATACAATAGGATTATATTACTTAAACACTTCAACCACAGGACACTCTTGACTCTCCTTATCACTTAGGCGTTTCTCTCTGGGGGTGATCAAACAATAGAATGCTAAGCATTAATTAGATTGTAGCTGGAGCCAGCCACTTGTGGTTAGAAAATAAAGTTAACACTTTCAGTCCTGACCGAAGGGTCTGTCACAGACAACCTTTCTTACGTTATAGTCCAGAAGTGGCTAGGTTTGCCACAACGTATAACCAGCTCACCGCTGACTTAAGCAGCGCTGGTATTGGAGTGCGGTAATGAGCAAAATTTTGCTCAACGCTCACTTCTTTTCGTTTAACGCCGAGTTTCTGAAAACTCGTAATACCAGCGCTGTAGGAAAGTAAGCGGTGAGAGAAAACTGCTTGTTAGCACCGCACAGCCTTTAACGCAAAACTCATAATCTAGGCCTTAGTTATTAGTAGCAGGTTTTATTTAGATTTATTTTAATTACATTAAAGTTAGGGGTGTTAGGGTTAGATTTAGGATTAGGTTAAGGGATTAATAACTTTAGTAGAGTGGCGGCGATTTTGTGGGCAGCAGATTAGGGGTTAATAACAGTAAATGTAGGTTGTGGCGATGTTAGGGACAGCAGATTAGGGGTTAATAATATTTAACTAGTGTTTGCGATGCGGGTGTATGGTGGTTTAGGGGTTAATATGTTTATTATAGTGGTGGCGATGTCCGGAGCGGCAGATTAGGGGTTAATAATTTTATTTTATTATTTGCGATGCGAGAGGGCCTCAGTTTAGGGGTTAATAGGTAGTTTATGGGTGTTAGTGTACTTTTTAGCACTTAAGTTATGAGTTTTATGTTACAGCTTTGTAGCATAAAACTCATAACTAATGAGTTTCAGCTGGTGGTACAAATCTTGACGGTATTGGCTGTACCGCTCACTTTTTGGCCTCCCAGGCAAACTCGTAATACCGGCGCAAAAGAAGTCCCATTGAAAAAGGACTTTTGGAAAGCTATGGTAGTTACGTTGCGTTACGGCCAAAAAAGTGTGCGGTGCAGCTAAACCTGCAAGACTCGTAATACCAGCGGTAGTGAAAAAGAGCCTTAAAGGGACAGTATACACTCATTTTCATATAACTGCATGTAATAGACACTACTATAAAGAATAAGATGCACAGATATAAAACTGTTTAAAAACTTGATTAGAAGTTCTCAGTTTAGCTCTGTTGAAAAGTTAGCTGGAAAGCCCACTGCAAGTTGGAAATAAGACACTCCCCCTCCCCCTTCTTTTGCATATGAAGAGACCCTTGACACAAACAGGAGCAAGCTGGAGTAGGTATCTGACGGTATTCTCATACAACTTTGGGGCTTGGTTAGGAGTCTGAAAATCAGCGCAATGTTATTTAAAAATAAGCAAAACTATACATTTAAAAAAAAACTTCATGGAAAATATAAATAGATCATCTACAAAACATTTATGCAAAGAAAAAAATGAGTGTATAATGTCCCTTTAACGCTGCTTTTTCACTCATACCGCAAAACTCATAATCTAGCCGTTTGTTTTCTAAGTCGTTAAAGTCACTGATATGTTGATAATTTATCATAGCATGTATATTATATGTCTTAGTTAATGTTATCCTGTTCTGTACAGGATTTCCGTATATTTTCTCTCATATTGAGAGGCTTTTTATTTATCCATTTCATGTTTATGTTCCTTTTAATGTAGGGGTCTTATTTCAACACGCATGTTACCATGTATCATAATTTTAGTGTTTTAAGGACACTGCTTTATCCTCCCTCATATTGATGTGAGAACTTGTGTGTGACATGTATGGTGTCAGATTTCTCTCTCAATCTCTTAGTGTTTTTAGGACACTAATCTATTTTTTATTTTTATATTATAGTTTTTTCCCTCAGATTGAGGTGAAAATTGCAATGTCTTGAATATGTATGGTTTCCAGTATCTTTCTCAACTTCTATATATATGTATTTATTTCGCTGGAGTCCGGTTGCTACAGCTGATGTTTCGTCCAGTTCTAGATTGGTCATGGTTTGGCTGTGTTCATCTCCAGGTGGAAATGGAGCCTTCCTTCCTCAGGACTAGAAGTGTAGTCCCTAGGGTTGCCTAGGTGCTGCTCAAATAGCTCTGTGGTTAGGTGCGCAGCTTCATAGTTGAGCGTTTCCGGCAAGACCTCATGCAGGTCTAAGCTGCCTTGAAATAGGGACAGCAATCCTAGAAGCCTTCCTCTGAGAATAAATCAGTATGAAGGGTCCACTCCTGGTCCAAACATGAATCATGTTGGGGATATCTTTCCTTCCTTCAGCATGCTGAGGTTTGCAACGTCCCAAATCCATTGGAGGAGGTAGTATCCCAGGAATGAATCAGGATAGGATCTAATTTTGTGTCGTCCCCCCCCCCCCCCCCCCCCCCCCCCCCCCCCGCCAAGGAAGATTTTCCCTGTAAAGATATCTGCAGTCCAGATCAGGAGAGGCTTTATTAATCTGTGTGAAGGATCTCGCCTTCCTAGTAGTAAATGTCCTAGTTTCTCGGGCAGAACAAGGTCAAAGATCTATTCATTCTATTTGTGGTTCCCAGGTAAGAGGGAACTTTTCGTTTAATTTTAGACCTCAAGGGTCTCACAAATTTTTCGGGATTCCGTCCTTCATAATAGAAACTTTCTGTTCTATTCTCCATTCGGTTCAGGAGGATCTTTTCGGGACTATCATAGACCTAAAGGACGCTTTCATCTCAAGGAACATTCCAATACCTATGCTTTGTTTTTCTGGACATACACTTAGAATGGACAAGTGAAGGGGAGCTAAGTATCAATTAATTAGAAAATAATTGAAAAATATTAACAAAGTGCTTTTAATCGTATTGCATCGTGGTGGGTGAACAGATATTAAAAATACAGAATTTGTATGTGTTAACTGGTTTGTGTGGTGATAAAATAATAAGATTGTGGAAGTTAATATAAATAATAAAAAGAAAGAATTAGGTAATTGTACAAAATGTGACAATTTTTATATATTGAACAATGTAGCGAATACAAGTTGTAACAAATATGAGCAGGAAAGGAACAAATGCAATTTTAATACAAAATGGTATATATTGAAAAATATGCAGATTAAAAAAGAGGCAAATTAAAAAGACATAAAATACATATTTGCACAATATATATGTGTCGTATGTGTATCTCACTGCAGTGGATAAAAATGGATAAAAAAGGTCTAATAAAAATTGTATAAAACAACCAAAGTTAGGGTAGTTTTGATAAGAGCGGTTGATTGTTAGAACAATGCCTTATAAACACCTTATAAAAGTACCTTAGAAAGTAGTGGTTCTCAAAACTACTTAGTGGTTTAGTGGGATCCGTTGAAAGACATTCATATGGATAAGCTATTAGTAATAGCTAAAAAGGGTTCTTTTGTGGATGGCGGTTGTCTCAATACTATTTATCAGTATGGACTCCGGTCTGATAGCAGGTATCTGATTCCAAATGGAGTTTTCTTTGTTTAAGGTCCTGTGGGATTTCCTGTAAATTGCGGTGTCCCAATACTCTCTGTCAGTATGGACTTCAGTTCGCAAATGAAGGAGAAAATTCTTTGGAAGTTGCAGTGTCCCAATACTCTCTGTCAGTATGGACTTTTGGATCCTTAGCTGAACCAGTGTGTAGCAGCAGTTTGTAGCAGCAGTTGATCTTGATAAAGGCTACGGCCGAAACGCGTAGAGCTGCCTACACTCTGAAACACTGCATATATAGCCGGGCAATTTGAAAAAGCCGGTTATTTGAAAAAACCGTTCAGTTTGAAAAAGCCGGTCACTTCTGAAAAAAGCCGGTACTTTAAAATTTGAACCCTTTTTTGCCGCCAAACGGATCCCAAGAAATCCAACTGCTGCTACAAACTGCTGCTACACACTGGTTCAGCTAAGGATCCAAAAGTCCATACTGACAGAGAGTATTGGGACACTGCAACTTCCAAAGAATTTTCTCCTTCATTTGCAAACTGAAGTCCATACTGACAGAGAGTATTGGGACACCGCAATTTACAGGAAATCCCACAGGACCTTAAACAAAGAAAACTCCATTTGGAATCAGATACCTGCTATCAGACCGGAGTCCATACTGATAAATAGTATTGAGACAACCGCCATCCACAAAAGAACCCTTTTTAGCTATTACTAATAGCTTATCCATATGAATGTCTTTCAACGGATCCCACTAAACCACTAAGTAGTTTTGAGAACCACTACTTTCTAAGGTACTTTTATAAGGTGTTTATAAGGCACTGTTCTAACAATCAACCGCTCTTATCAAAACTACCCTAACTTTGGTTGTTTTATACAATTTTTATTAGACCTTTTTTATCCATTTTTATCCACTGCAGTGAGATACACATACGACACATATATATTGTGCAAATATGTATTTTATGTCTTTTTAATTTGCCTCTTTTTTAATCTGCATATTTTTCAATATATACCATTTTGTATTAAAATTGCATTTGTTCCTTTCCTGCTCATATTTGTTACAACTTGTATTTGTTACAACTTGTATTCGCTACATTGTTCAATATATAAAAATTGTCACATTTTGTACAATTACCTAATTCTTTCTTTTTATTATTTATATTAACTTCCACAATCTTATTATTTTATCACCACACAAACCAGTTAACACATACAAATTCTGTATTTTTAATATCTGTTCACCCACCACGATGCAATACGATTAAAAGCACTTTGTTAATATTTTTCAATTATTTTCTAATTAATTGATACTTAGCTCCCCTTCACTTGTCCATTCTAACTTTTACTTCGATAACAATTTGGAGGAATTGCTATCTCTTAGAAGGGTTGTAGAGCATATTCTTAACCACTCAAAAATTATTTAGCTCACTATTATCTAATTATTTTTAAAGGTGCACTCGCTCCATCCTGCTACTTAAATTCTGGACATACACTTCCAATGTGTAGACCTTAGGCTTTGCTTATGCTCCTCAATGTCGTCTTTTCCCAGGGGAAATTGCCTCTGAGGAATGACTTTCTATTTCAAGGTCCCTTCCTTTATCTGGGATGGTCTGAATAACTGTACTGACCCTAGCTATGCTTGAAGACTGTGTATACAGTGTTGCTATGGCGTAAGGGAGTCTGCGTAAAAGCAGACTGAAGTCTTAAGGTGAGCATTGTGAACCTCATAAGACAATCCTAGTTTTCTATGAAGCTGACTGCTTGGAGATCAAACGCCTAGTTTTTATCTAGGCGTGGTTTTCAGAAAAGGTTTTGATATCATGCTTCAGATTCTTAGACCGGTAACTCGCAGGATCTACCATAAAGGGTAGTGTTTTTCCCACTTTCTATCTTTTCTCTAGGAGGGCCTGAAGAAAATCTTGGTTCTCTGAAGGATCAAGATTTTTGTTATGTTGATTCTTTTGCTTAACGTCTGGCGAACCTGCCAGATGTTTCATCCTTGGTTCAGACCTTGGTCATACTCAGGTATGTGTTTACACCTGTTGCGTCTCCATGGAGCCTTTTTTTTGTTCTTAGTCTGCAGCAGGCTTCTTTTGAGCCTAAGTCTCTGTTTGTTTTTAAGTTATCTTGGGAATTTGTATTTCTCCTCGCTATTTCTCCTGCTCGCAGAGTTTCTGAACTTTCGACTCTGCAGTGTTTATCTCTTACCTTATTTTTCATACGGATAAGGCTGTCCTCCGTTCTAAGTTAGGTTTTCTTCCTAAGAGGGGGTCGGTTCGCAACATCACTCAGGAGATTGTTGTTTCTTCCTATCGACCTAATCCTTCTTCTCTGAAGGAGCTTCTGTTGCATAACTTGGATGTTGTGCATGCTCTGAAGTTCCTTCTACAGGCAACTAGAGATTTTCAACAGTCTACTGCTCTTTTCGTCTTTTTATCTGGTAAGCGTAAGGTTCGGAAGGCCTCTTACTCTTTTCTTTCTTTCTGGTCGAGAGTGTCATCGGTCAGCTTACGAGTTAGCTGGTCAACAGCCTTCTCTAAGAGGAAGCTTCTATGGAGCAAATCTGCAAGGAGACAACTTGGTCCTCATCATTGCATTCCTTTTCCAAATTCTTCAAATTTGATCTTTTGTCTCTGCTTAAGTTTCTTTTAGGACAAGGGTTCTTAAAGCGGTGGTGCCTTTTGTTTAGGTCCGCCTGTTTTGCTCTACCTTCCATTCTGTGTCCTCTAGCTTGGGTATTGGGGGGGTTATGAACAGTTGGGTTTAATCATATATGCTTTATTTGATTTTATGCTGCTTTTTATGTAAGATGTTTATGGGCTTATAGACTGAGATGGAACATACAAGTTTCACTTTCACTTTGAAGGTTGCGCAGCTTAAAAGCTTGGCACACTTTTTCTCATAGGGACGGTCCTGCATTGCGCACCATGTGACCGGTATGGTCGGGGCTTCCATTTCCTTTCTCTTGGCCAAGTTACCACTGGAGAGGATTTTTATCTCTGTTCTGTCTGGGTCATAGGTGGTTGGGTCCCCAGCCATTCGGGGTATAAAGGTGCCACTTTTTTTTATTTAAAATAAACTTAGTTTTTTTTCTGTAGTCCTCCGCATATTTAGCTATGGAGGACTCTGATTCATTAGAGGGCTCTCCCTCTATTTCAATGAGTAATGCCTATTTATATTTCGAGGGAGCTCTGGAATATCTACCCTCTCAATTA
The DNA here is from genome assembly GCF_027579735.1 of Bombina bombina. Taxonomy (NCBI): domain Eukaryota; kingdom Metazoa; phylum Chordata; class Amphibia; order Anura; family Bombinatoridae; genus Bombina; species Bombina bombina. Next base: position 1,015,962 of record NC_069508.1, read on the forward strand.
TGTTCCATATGCCTTGATAAGGGGATTATATCAAATAAGGTTGACATGTTTGATACCACTGAGCCGCCCACCTCTGAGGAGTCCTCGTCCAGTGAGGTGCACACCCTACATGCATCTGGTATACACGTGCAGCTTCCTATTGCACTGCTAATCCTCCATTTGGAAGTGGCCTTTTTTCACCTGACGTTACTACGCAGTTTCATACGGCGGTGTCTGCGGCCATTAGTGCTCTCCCTCGCTCTGCTAAGCGCAAGGTTAAATTTTGCACTCCTGCCCAGGTGGCATAATGTAATTTGTCAGATATATCCAATCAGTTATCCGAGGATGAGGTTCTCTCTGAAACTTTAGCATATGAGCTTTCAGGGTTGGAGTCTGCTGCCTATAATTCTCCGCCTGTGGAGGATCCAGTTTTTAGATTTAGGACAGAACATTTACGCTTTCTACTAAAGGAGGTTTTGACTACTTTAGAGGTTACAAAGGCCAAGCTGCCAGTCGAACCTCTGGGTCCTAAATTTGATGGCAATCATTATTAAGGACGAGTGGAACAGGATTAGACTCCTCTTCCCGTTGTCTGCTTTTTAAGGATCCCACGCTAATTTACACTTGCCACACGTAATGCTAGCCCATGTGAGGATAGTTCATCATTCATAGACCCACCGGATATAAGGATGAAAACCCTGTTAAAAAGGGATTTTCAACCTATGGGATATTTGCTTTTATGGTCGGTGCTTGTCACCGCAGTTGCTGGAGCGGCTACCTTTTGGGGCATCTCCTTCACGAAAATGTTCGAGGTGGAGGGTCTCCTCAACATTTTTCAGGAAAGAATTGCGGCCTTCTGGGTTTCTAATTCTTTTTTATCTGTGCTGCTATTACGCAGATTAATTAGCCTATGGCTAAGACTTCAGGTTTTCTGTTCAGGCCTGTGAGGCGCTCTGACAGATATAACTTTTAAGTCTAGTCTCTTTCCCTCTCCTTTAAGGGAAGGAGTTTGTTAGACTATCTCCATGGTTTTAGGAGCCAAGGGTGCCTTCATACCGTAAGATAAGGAGAACAATTCTAAGGGACAAGGTTTGTATTTTTGTTCCTTTAGTTCTGATAAAAGCCCAGCGTCGGAGGCCTCCGCTAAACCAGAGCAAGCCAGCTCAGTCCTGGAATAGATCCAAGCAGAGCAAGATTAGATTACATAGACATGAGAATATTTCTAACAGACCAGATAAATCACAAACTAGCTTCAATATGTCTTGCCCTCCAGACCTCCTTAAGGCCATCTGTAGCTCAGTGTATGGAGGTGATTAGTCTGATGGTGTCCAGCATGGACATCGTTCTCTTTGCCAAGTTCCACTTCAGGCCATTGCGTCTGTGCATGCTGAGGCAGTGGAACGGTGATCATTTGGATCTGTCTCAACAGATTCTCTGGACAACCGGTCGAGAGAATTGCTCTCTTGGTGGCTCTGTCCGGATCACCTGTCCCGAGGCACATCCTTTTTATGACCATCGTGGGTGACTGTGACAACAGACTCAAGTCTGTCAGGATGGGGAGCTGTTTGGGGCACCAAGAAGGCGCAGGGCCTGTGGACGTAGGAGGAGAGTTTCCTCCCTCCCGTTCAACATTCTAGACCTTTGGGTGATATTAAATGCTCTGAAGGTTTGGCCCCTACTGGGTTTGTCCCAATTTATCCAATCAGACCATATATCCCCAGTGGCTTACATCAACCATCAGGGGGAAACAAGAAGCTTCCTGGCATTGAGGAAAGTATCTCGGATTCGAGACAGGTAGGGAATGTCGGAGATAGATCTCATGGTATCCCGTCTCTATACCTAGCTACCCAGATATGGGTCGAGGTCCAGGGAGCTAATAGATTTCTTAGCGGTGCCTTGGAGGTTCAATCTAATTTATTTTCCTGCTTAGCCAAGCGAGGGTTTTCTGGGAGTTTTATTGATACTCTCATTCAAGCTCGTAAGCCGGTTACTCGTTGCATCTTACTCTGGTGTGAAGAGCGTGGTTTGTCCTGGCACAAAGTAAAGGTTGCCAGGAATCCTTCTTTTCTCCAGGTTGGACTGGGGAAGGGCCTCTCAGCTACTTCCTTGAAGGGACAGATTTCGGCCCTGTCTGTTTTACTGCACAAGAGGCTCGCTGAGCTTCTGGATGTACAGTATTTTGTTAAGATTCTGACTAGGATCAGGCCGGTGTTTAGATCTAATGCTCCTCCTTGGAGTTTAAATCTTGTTTTTAAAGTGTTGCAACGGGCTCCGTTTGAGTCTATGTATGGGGTTGACATTAAGTTTTTTGTCTTGGATGGTTCTCTTTCTACTAGCTATTCCTACTGCGTCTCTGAGATTGCTGCCTTGCAATGCGACCCTCCTTATCTGGTGTTCTATGCTGATAAGGCTGTTCTACGAACTAATTTAGGATTTCTTCCTAAGGTTGTGTCGAATCACAACATCAGTCAAGAAATTGTGGTTCTTTCCTTATGTCCTAATCCTCCTTCATCGAAGGAACGTTTACTGCATAATCTGGATGTGGTTCGTGCCTTGGAGTTCTATCTGCAGGCTACGAAGGAATTTAGACAAACTTCTTCTTTGTTTGTTATCTATTCTGGGAAGCGTAGGGGTCAGAGGGCCTCTTCGGCTTCCTTATCTTTTTGGTTGAGGAGTATCATCCGCTTAGCATATGAGTCAGCGGGTCTTAAGCCTCCTCAGAGGATTACTGCTTATTCTACGAGAGCAGTGGTTTCCTCTTGGGCCTTAAACAATGAGGCCTCTATGGATCAGGTTTGTAAGACATGCTACCTGGTCCTCCTTACATACTTTTTCCATTTTTAAAGTTTTATGTTTTTGCTTCTGCTAAAGCAGCCTTCGGGAGAAAGGTTTTGCAGGCTGTGGTACCCTCAGATTACTGACCGCCTCTCTTTTTTACCCTCCTGTTAACATTCGGTGTCCTCTGTAGCTTGGGTATTGTTTCCCACAAGTAATGAATGCAGCTGTGGACTATCCCTGTATTAAGAAGGAAAACATAAATTATGACTTACCAGATAATTTCCTTTCCTTCGATACAGGGAGTGTCCAAATTTATTTTGTTTTCTTCTGGCACCTTTTTCACCCTGATATTTATCCTACTCTTTCCTTGTTCCCTCGGCAGAATGACTGGGGGATGAGGGAAGTAGGGGAGGTATTTAAGCCTTTGGCTGGTGTGTCTTTGCCGCCTCCTGGTGACCAGGTTCTGTATTCCCACAAGTAATAAATGCAGCTGTGGACTCTCTGTATCGAAGGAAAGTAAATTATCTGGTTAGTCATAATTTATGTTTTTTCCATTTTCCTTTGGCTGGATGACTGGGGGTTATGGGTAATAGGAGTGACACTTAACAGCCTGTTCTATGATCCACAACCTGGGTGCAACCTCTTTTAGCCCAATAATGCTTTTTACAGAGTAGAAATTTCCTGTAGTATATCGGTCTGATCGCGCCCATTACGGTCAGTCCAGCGTCAAAATACCAGGCAATTCCTCTCTGAACAAGGAACACAGCAACCCCAGACTATCGTTTCAGCCTTCATTGGGCCATTGGATATATTTTTATATCCCTTTCCTGTTTTATACAGTTCAACTACCTTTTCCCGCAGATCCTTTGACAATTATTTTGCTTTCCCCATGACTCAGAATCCAGAATCGTCAGTGCAGTACTTAATGAAAGATGCAAGGGTCTGTCAGGAGTCCAGAAACTCATTGACCTTTTATACACACACACACACTAATTACAAGAAAACAGATCACTGGTGAGGATGGTTACCTTTAATAGCCATTCAAACCCCTTTGTGTCAACTTGTGTGCAGGTTATCAGGCCAAAATCACCAGGGTATGTAAACTTTTGATCAGTGTCATTTGGGTAGTTTATGTTGTCATTATGATTTAAAAAGAGTAAACACAGTTGATTGATAATAAATGGCTTCAGCCAAACACTAACCATGAGTGAAAGCAAAGTTTTTGTGTTATCATTCATATTCTCTGAAAAATGGCCAAGAAATCATAAATTATGCCAGGGTATGTAAACTTATGAGCACAACTGTAAGTACTTAGATGTTTTTATTTTATTTGTTTTTGTCTCATACTGTCTCTCTTCTGGTGGGACAGTCCATCTATTGCTCTTAGCTCCTTAAATGTCACTCTTTTGGCAGGACAGTTCCACTGAGCACTATTTATATCCCTATTTTGCTGCTACAGACCCACCAATGTCCCCCAATTTAGAATGGTTACTATTTTTAAAGAGGAATCCATCCTCACTCCAATCTGAATATTTCTTCTTTGTTTTGTGTCTGGGGCAGAGGGGTACCAAGCGTGTTTACTGTGCAGAATGTGTGTTGTATAAACTACTTGAACCCATAAAACGCATTTGCTGTAATGGATGCAGGAAAAGCAGCAAATAGTGCTTCTGACTTCCAGTATAAGTGTCCTTTGCTTGAAATGTTGGGACTTTTGTGCAAATGTTTCCAGTGTATACAATGGGTATTGGAAGAGATTTCGTTATGTGAATAAGGGGTTACTAGGTGTCATGCAATTTGTGCTATTTGATAAATACCCCAAGGTTCCATAACACATAGATAAAAGTATATAACTGGGTTAATTACAAAAAAAGGATTTCAGTGTTTTCTGTGTCAATAACATTTATAAACAAGAGTCTTGGTTGGCTTTACCAAAACCGGTGCCCATAAAATTGTTCTCATTCCCTGTGTTGTTCTAATGCAGATTCAGGAACAAATCTTACACCTAACTATATGCACAGTGTCTGGTCTTGTGACCCTTCCTGTAATAAATGGGTTTACTCATGATCTGCTCTTCTATGTTGTCCCTTGTCATTCATTGATAGTCATGTTATCTCATTTTGCATTTTCATGTCTGCTAACTCACCTGACTATAACTTTCCTCCTTCTCCTGCATGTCTCCTCTGAGAATGTTGCATGTTGATCGGACTCTCCAGAGTTTGAGCTTTGTTTCTTTGATTCAGATTCCTAACTTTCCTTTCCAGGTTCTTCCAGTTCTTTTAACATGTCAAACTCTGGAGATTTGTTCATGAGCGTGCAGTCTCACAATGGGGATTCTTACCAGGGTGCCCAGGTTGGAGCCAACGTACAGTCTCAGGTAGGGATCACTGTAAGGCACATGTCTATGAGTAGACCACCTTTCATTTCATGATATATTACCAAAGAAGAAGTATTTCTCTCACACTTATCATGACCACAAGTATCGGTAAGTCACTACTGCTGGGGCTGTTGTTCACTTTGAGATTCAATGGAAGAACTAAGACCCTTATGATTTTATGTTGTCCCTTCAAGTTCTGCTTTCCTTAGGGGCAGTTTGATCTTCCATTTTATGAGGTGACCAGTGAAATTTGTTTTCCAGGTCTGAATACTGTCAACTACTGGGGTATACTGTTAAGCAGGGGTGACCAAAGAGATAGATATATATATATATATATATATATATATATATATATATATATATATATATATATATATATATTAATTTTTATTATTATTAAGTTTTTTATTTTTTATGAAGTTTGTTCTCTAATGGCTGGATTGGGGTCACATGCAATATGCTAACTGCTGGAGGCGTCGGATCTATTTAGAGACCTTAAAAAAATGAACAGCATCTGACACTCCCTAATATGGATTGGGCTGGCTGTTGTTATTGAAAAGCAGCAAGTTGTATCTCAGTCCTGTGGACGGGGTTAGCCGCATATGTTTCCATCCTAATGGGAGGAGAGTCCACTGCTTCATTCATTACTTGTGGGAATTAAGAACCTGGCCACCTGGAGGAGGCAAATACACCCCAGCCAAAGGCTTAAATATCTCCCCCACTCCCCTCATCCCCCAGTCATTATTTGCCTTTCGTCACAGGAGGTTGGCAGAGAAGGGTCGGAAGATTCGGAGTAGTCTCTTCTGGAGGGTAGTACTCTTCGAAATGGGACTGGAGTTTTAAGTAGTCCTGTCAGTCTTTCAGTGAGAGCATGGGTGAATGTTAGAGTCCGGAGATGCAGGGAGAGTCTTTCTGCGAACCCATCCCGACTCAGTTTAACAGCTCCACTTGCAATCAGCGTTGACAAGTTTTGCTGCCTGCTTTTCTTCTCTCAAGTCCATGTCAGGAGCGATGCTACTACCCTGTCACACTTGAAGGGCCGTGTTCCTGTTCAACGGTGTTGATTCTGGTAAGATTGTTTCATTTATATATATTTGATAACCCAAGAAGACAGGGTCACACCGTGACTTCTTTATTTTTATAGAATCTAAAGGTAATACCCTCGGAAGGGGGTTATTGAACAGGGGGGATTTTATTATGCATAATATTGTTTATTGTGTTTCTACTGCATTTGTGCGAGATGAGGCTCTGTCAGTGTGGAACAGTCAGTTAATTATCGAGAGATTGTGGCGGGCTTTTTTGGCGCGTCTCTCTCTCGAGTGCAGGGGCGGTCCTGCATGGCACTCAATGTGACCGGGTGTGGCCTCTGTAACTTCCTCTTTCTCGACCTGCGTTCATTGATGTGTTAGAGGATACTCCCTCTTTATGTAAACCTATTAACTGTGTATATTGTGAGGAGGTTCCAGTCAAACCGCCCACGCAACTCTGTTCCACATGCTTTGACAATATTGCTATATCCAAAACGAATAAAGTATTTAGTACGACTGAGCCGTCCACCTCTGAGGGTTCTCCGCCCCAGCGAGGTGCATTCCCTACAATCATCTCTGTTTACACAAGCAGTTTCCAGGCCACTACTAATCCTCCTGCGGGGGGGGGGGGGCATTTGACCTCCAGACTTCGCCAATCAGTTACAGACGGTGGTTTCTGCGGCCATTAATGCAATGCCTCGCCCTACTAAGTGCAAGCGGAAGGTACAACACTGCTATCCGTCTCAGGGGTCTTCGACTCCGCTGGATGTCTCAGAAAGATTATCCGCTGAGGAGGACAACTCTGATTTATCAGAGGATGTCGCTTCTGGGTCGGAATCGGCTACTTCTAGGCCTCTGTCCGCGGAGGAACCAGATTTTAAATTTAAGATGGAGCATTTGTGCATTCTGCTGAAAGAGGTGCTTGCTACATTGGGGGTTCCGAAACATAAGCTACCAGAAGAACCTTCAATCCCTAAACTGGATAGGGTTTACGAGAACAGGGTAGTGCCCCAGGCCTTCCCGGTTCCCGTCAAGATGGCTAACATTATTAAGAATGAATGAGAGAAACTTAGTTTGTCCTTTTCCCCCTCTTCTTCCTTTAAAAAGCTTTTCCCCGTGCCGGACGCGCAGCTTGAACTGTGGGGAACCATCCCTAAGGTGAATGGCGCTATCTCCACGTTCGCTAAGAGAACGACTATTCCGCTAGAGGATAGCTCCTCTTTCAAGGAACCCATGGATAAAAAGATGAAGTCCATGTTGCAGAAGATGTTCCAACTCACAGGGTTTGTTTTCCAACCGGCGGCGGCGGCTGGTGTGGCTACCTACTGGTGTGACACTCTATCAGCAATGGTCAAGGTGGAGACTCCCCTCGATGAGATTCTAGAATGAATCAAGGCCTTAAGGGTAGCGCATTCGTTTATTTGTGATGCTAACATGCAGATTATTCGCCTGACATGACTTCCAAGTCTCGCTTGCTTTCCTTCCCATTCAAAGGGAACATTTTGTTTGGCCCGGGCCTGGATTCTATCATATCTATTGTCACGGGTGGCAAGGGTGCCTTCTTGCCTCAGGATAAGAAGGCTAAACCTAAGGGGTCCACTTTTCTTGGAATCTTGGAAGCCAGCTAACTCTTTAAACAAGTCCAAGCAGAACAAGAAGCCCGCCAAGTCAAAGTCGGCATGAAGGGGCTCCCCCCCCGATCCGTCCTCGGATCAGGTAGGGGGCAGACTATCTCTTTTTTTCTGAGGCCTGGAGAAGAGATGTTATAGACACCTTGGGTTCTGGAGGTCGTAGCCCAGGGTTACAGGATAGGTTTACTAAGATTCACTTTCCTAGACCAGCACTTACAGTTTGTGGTCCTTCCGTTTGGTCTGGCGACTGCCCCAAGAGTCTTTACAAAGGTTCTGGGAGCTCTTCTTGCAGTAGCGAGAGCCAGAGGGATTGCAGTGGCACCTTATCTGGACGATATCCTGGTCCAGGCTCCATCCTACAGTCTTGCAGAGGATCACTCGAGAGCTCTTCTCCTTCGGTCCCATGGGTAGAAGATAATCAAAGGAAATAGTTCATTGGTCCCCAAAAACAGGGTGGAATTCCTGGGTACGATAATAGATTCTTCAGCCATGAAGATATTCTTGACAGATCAGAGATGTTGCAAGCTTGCATCCAACTGTCTAGCTCTTCAGACATCCTCCAGGACATCTGTGGCCAGTTGTATGGCGTTGATTGGGCTCATGGTATCAAGCACAGATTCCAATCGGACAACATTACTTTGGTGGCTTACATAAACCACCAGGGGGGGACGAGAAGCTCCCTAGCCATGAGGGAAGTATCTCGGATTCTGGAATGGGCAGAGACTCACAATTGTTTGCTCTCAGCGATCCACATTCTGGGTGTGGACAACTGGGAAGTGGATTTTCTGAGCAGACAGACATTTCATCCAGGGGAATGGTCTCTCCATTCCGAGATGTTCGCAGAGATTGCAGCAGATGGGGGACGCCGGAGATAGACCTCATTGCTTCCAGACTCAATTGCAAGCTACCCAGATATGGGTCGCGATCCAGGGATCCCCAGGTGGAACTGATAGATGCCTTGGCGGTACCCTGGGACTTCAACCTAATTTACATATTTCCACCGTTGCCTCTTCTACCTCATGTAGTGGCCCGCATCAAGCAGGAGCAAGCTTTGGCTATTCTGATTGCTCCGTCGTGGCCGAGGAGGATTTGGTTTGTGGATCTGGTGGGGATGTCGTCATCTCCGCCGTGGAGGTTACCTTGTCGCAGGGATCTGCTGGTTCAAGGTCCTTTTCTACATCAAAATCTCGGTTTTCTGAGGCTGACTGTGTGGAGATTGAATGGCTAGTCTTAGCCAAGAGAGGATTTTCGGAAAAAGTGATTGACACTCTTGTTGAGGCCAGGAAGCTGGTCACTCAATGCATCTACCACAAGGTGTTGAGTATCTACTTTTCCTGGTGTGAGGAATGAGTATATCCCTGGCATAGGGTCAGGGTATCCAGGATTTTGGCTTTTCTCCAGGACGCTATGGATAAAGGTCTCGCCGCCAGTTCCCTACGGGGACATATCTCGACTTTATCTGTACTGTTGCATAAGAAGCTTATAGATAAATATGAAGAGAAAAATGGATATATCAGAGCACACAGTGTAGCCACAAATTAAGGTAATGTGTAAGTGAGTTGGCTGGGAGCGAGCCAAGTATAATAAAATATAACTTTTAATATTACATGTTAAAATAAAACTGGTGGAAAATTCCACATATACAGTGCAGAGTTAAAAACAGTTAAAATGAAAACTGAATGCTGAGATGCCCAGGTAACCACCTATAATGTGAGTTAAATGATAGAGTCTGGCAAGGAGGCACCACAAAATGCTCACAGATTGCACAAAGGCTAAGCTATAAAGAGGATTGACCTCACACAACAATATATCTATCTAGTGCAATACTGGAGCAGTGCCTAAGCTTGCCAGAGTCCCAATCTATAGTATGTCAGGTAGTGTAGTAATTAGAAAAACTCAAATATCAATTGTCAGATAGTGGACTAATAGTGGATGGAGCCCATATCACATACCGGACAAGTATACACTTAATAAATAGTGACTCCTATCAGGTACTAATACACAAAATAACCCACAGAGGCAAATAGTTAAGCATTCATAGAGAGCGCCTGATGCGCATTTTGCCACGCTAGTGGCTTTGTCAAAGGCCTTTGACAAAGCCACTAGCATGGCGAAATGCGCATCAGGCGCTCTCTATGAATGCTTAACTATTTGCTTCTGTGGGTTATTTTGTGTATTAGTACCTGATAGGAGTTATATACATAGTCACTATTTATTAAGTGTATACTTGTCCAGTATGTGATATGGGCTCCATCCACTATTAGTCCACTATCTGACAATTGATATTTGAGTTTTTCTAATTACTACACTACCTGACATACTATAGATTGGGACTCTGGCAAGCTTAGGCACTGCTCCAGTATTGCACTAGATAGATATATTGTTGTGTGAGGTCAATCCTCTTTATAGCTTAGCCTTTGTGCAATCCGTGAGCATTTTGTGGTGCCTCCTTGCCAGACTCTATCATTTAACTCACATTATAGGTGGTTACCTGGGCATCTCAGCATTCAGTTTTCATTTTAACTGTTTTTAACTCTGCACTGTATATGTGGAATTTTCCACCAGTTTTATTTTAACATGTAATATTAAAAGTTATATTTTATTATACTTGGCTCGCTCCCAGCCAACTCACTTACACATTACCTTAATTTGTGGCTACACTGTGTGCTCTGATATATCCATTTTTCTCTTCATATTTATCTATATTTATGCTAGGATATTGAGCACCCCCCTGCCTACCAATTAGATAAGAGATTGACTCTCTCTACACAGGGTTGATATACTCTACTTCCCTGTAAGACATACAGTACAAATTGAGTTGGGGACATAATCAAAACTACAATGTATACTCTCTCTTTATATTTATATGCATAAGAAGCTTGCAGAGCTTCCTGACATTCAGTCTTTTGTTCAGGCTCTGGTTAGGATCAGGCCTGTCTTCAGGAACCCGGCTCCTCCTTGGAGCTTAAACTTGGTTCTTACGGTTTTGCAGAGGGCTCTGTTTGAGCCTATGCATGCTCTTGACATTAAGGTTCTTTCAGGGAAGATCCTGTTATTACTGGCTATTGCATCGCCACGCATAGTCTCTAAATTGGCGGCCTTGCAATGTGAGCCGCCCTTCTTAGTTTTTCATGCTGATAAGGCTGTTCTTTGCACTGGATTGGGATTCCTTCCCAAGGTGGTGTTGAGTCATAACATCAATCAGTAAATAATAATTCCTACTTTGTGTCATAACCCTTCTTCTTCGTAGGAGAGGTTACTTCATAATCTGGACGTGCTTCGGGCTTGGAAGTTTTATTTTCAGGCCATAAAGCAGTTCAGACAGACGTCCTCCTTATTTGTTGTGTATTCAGGGGGCAATGGCCCTCTGCCACTTCTCTATCATTTTAGTTGAGGAGTTTAATCCGTCTGAGGAGGCTTATGTCCCGCTGTCTCATATGCGGCTCACTCAACTAGAGCTGTGGCCTCTTCTTGTGCCTTTAAGAATGAGGCTTCTATGGAGCAGATTTGTAAGGCGGACACTTGGTCTTCCTTACATACTTTCGCAAAATTTTATAAATTTTATGTTTTTGCTTTCGCTGAAGCAGCTTTTGGGAGAAAGGTTTTGCAGGCTGTGGTGCACTCAGTTTAGGGTCTTCCTCCTTTTACCCACCCGTTTTTGTTCATTCAGTGTCCTCTAGAGCTTGGGTATTTGTTCCCACAAGTGATGAATGAAGCAGTGGACTCTCCTCCCATTAAGATGGAAAACATAAATTATGCTTACCTGATATTTTCATTTCCATCTGTGGGAGGAGAGTCCACTGCTCCCGCCCTTTCTCCGGTGGGCGGACCTAAATTTATTTTTGTTCTTCTGGCACCATTTATAGCCTGATATTTCTCCTACTGTTCCTTGTTCCCTTGGCAGAATGACTGGGGGATGAGGAGAGAGGGGGAGGTATTTAAGTCTTTGGCTGGGGTGTCTTTGCCTCCTGCTGGTGGCCAGGTTCTTAATTCCCACAAGTAATGAATGAAACAGTGGACTCTTCTCCCACAGATGGAAATTAAATTATCAGGTAAGCATAATTTATGTTTTTATTTCTACAGAAATTGTAATGTGTATTTTGTGTGTGTTTTTTTTTAACTTATTTATAAACCGCTAAGGCTTGTTCTGTTATGCCAGAGACTAACTTGTCTAGGGATATTTTGTCAGTGACTTTTCTGTAACATTTTCTTGCAGACAGTCTTTCTGGGTTCAAGTTTAGTATTTCCCTTAACAGCCCTCAGACATTTGTAATGCCTGGTCATTGACTGCACTTGTTTTCTTTCATGTAATTGGCAAGAGTCCATGAGCTAGTGACGTATGGGATATACAATCCTACCAGGAGGGGCAAAGTTTCCCAAACCTCAAAATGCCTATAAATACACCCCCACCACACCCACAATTCAGTTTTACAAACTTTACCTCCTATGGAGGTGGTGAAGTAAGTTTGTGCTAGATTTCTACGTTGATATTCGCTTCTCAGCTTTTTTTGAAGCCCGGTTCCTCTCAGAGTTCAGTGAATGACAGAGGGATGTGAAGGGAGTATTACCTATTGAATACAATGGTCATCCTAACTGGGATCTATTTCATAGGTTCTCTGTTATCGGTCGTAGAGATTCATCTCCTACCTCCCTTTTCAGATCGACGATATACTCTTATATACCATTACCTCTACTGATTCTCGTTTCAGTACTGGTTTGGCTATCTACTTTATGTAGATGAGTGTCTTTTGGTAAGTATGTTTCCTTTATCTAAGACACTCTCAGCTATGGTTTGGCACTTTATATTTAAAGTTCTAAATATATGTTTGTACTTATATTTACCATGATTTAGGTTTATCAGTATATTTCCTTTTTGCAGACTGTCAGTTTCATATTTGGGAAATGCATATATAAAAATAAAAAAAAAATGTTCTTCTTACCTGAAGTTTTCAAATTGACTCTCTTTTTAAAATTGCGGGCTGTTAGGCTCGTGGGAGCGCAAAATGCTATGATTCATTGCGTCATTCTTGGTGCAAGAGTTTTTTTGGTGCGATAATTACATTTGTTGACGTAATTTCGTCATTTCTGGCGTCTTAGTTGGTGCCGAGTTTTTTCACGTAGTTGCGTCATCTATGACGCTCGTGTTTGTTACAGACATTCTTGGCGCCAAAAAATATTTTGTCAGTTGGGCGTCATACTTGGCGCCAAACTTTTTGACATTATTTAAGTCTTCATTTCTTTTTGCTTCTGGTTTCCAGAGGCTTATTTTGTTTTGCATTTCTTTCCCATTCCTGAAACTGTCATATAAGGAAATTGATAATTTTGCTTTATATGTTATTTTTTCTCTTACATATTGCAAGATGTCTCAAACTGACCCTATTTTAGAATCTACTACTGGAATCCTGCTGCCTGATGCCGGTTCTACCAAAGCGAAGTGCATTTGTTGTAAACTTGTGGTAACTGTTCCTCCGGCTGTAATTTGTGATAGTTGTCATGACAAACTTTTACATGCAGAAAATATTTCCATTTGTAGTAGTCCATTACCTGTTGCTGGTCCTTCAACATCTAATGCTCAGGATATTCCTGTTAATGTGAGAGAATTTGTTTCTAATTCCATTCAGAAGGCTTTGTCTGTCATACCGCCTTCTAATAAACGTAAAAGTTCTTTTAAAACTTCTCATAAAATTGATGAATTTTTAAATGACCGACAACATTCTGATTTATCTATCTCTGATGAGGATCTATCTGGTTCAGAAGATTCTGCCTCAGATATTGACACTGACAAATCTTCATATTTGTTTAAAATGGAGTATATTCGTTCCTTATTAAAGGAGGTGTTGATTGCATTAGATATGGAGGAGACTAGTCCTCTGAGATATTAAAACTAATAAATGTTTAAATTCGTTTTTTAAACCTCATGTTGTTATTCCTGAGGTTTTTCCAGTTCCTAATGCTATTTCAGATGTGATTTCTAGGGAATGGAATAGACTGGGTACTTCTTTTACTCCTTCAAGGTTTAAGAAATTGTATCCTTTGCCGTCTGATAGATTGGAGTTTTAGGAAAAGATCCCCAAAGTTGATGGGGCCATCTCTACTCTTGCAAAGCGTACTACTATTCCTACGGAAGATAGTACTTCTTTTAAAGATCCTTTAGATAGGAAACTTGAATCTTATCTAAGGAAGGCTTATTTATGTTCAGGTCATCTTAGGCCTGCTATTTCGTTAGCTGATGTTGCAGCTGCTTCAACTTTTTGGTTGGAAACCTTAGCGCAAAAAGTACCAGATCATAATGTGTATAGCATTGTTAAGTTAATTCAACATGCTAATAATTTCATTTGTGATGCCATTTTTGATATAATTAGAATTGATGTTAGATATATGTCTTTAGCTATTTTAGCTAGAAGAGCTTTATGGTTTAAATCTTGGAATGCGGATATGACTTCTAAATGTTGCTATCTCTTTCTTTCCAAGGTAATAAAATATTTGGTTCTCAGTTGGATTCTATTATTTCAACTGTCACTGGGGGGAAGGGAGCTTTTTTGCCTCAGGATAAAAAATCTAAGGATAAATTTAAGGCTGCTAACCGTTTTCGTTCCTTTTGACAAAATAAGGAACAGAAACCTGATGCTTCCCCTAAGGGAACGGTTTCCGATTGGAAGCCTTCTTCAGTCTGGAATAAATCCAAGCCATTTAAAAGATCAAAATCAGCCCCCAAGTCCGCATGAAGGTGCGGCCCTCATTCCAGCCCAGCTGGTAGGGGGCAGACTAAGATTTTTTTTAAGGATGTTTGGATCAATTTAGTCCAAAATCATTGGATTCTTCAGAACATTGTCTCTCAGGGGTACAGAATAGGTTTAAAAGGCCACCTGTGAGAAGTCTCTTTCTCTCACGCATTCCAGTGAACCCAGGAAAAGCTCAGGCTTTCCTGAAGTGTGTTTCAGACCTGGAGTTGTCTGGGGTAATTGTGCCAGTTCCTTTTCAGGAACGGGGTCTGGGGTTTTATTCAAATCTGTTCATTGTCCCAAAGAAGGAGAATTCTTTCAGACCAGTTCTGGATCTAAAAATGTTGAATCGTTATGTAAGAATACCAACATTCAAGATGGTGACTTTAAGGACTATTTTGTCTTTTGTTCAGCAAGGGCATTATATGTCCACAATAGACTTACAGGATGCATATCTTCATATTCCGATTCATCCAGATCACTATCAGTTCCTGAGATTCTTTTTTCTAGACAAGCATTACCAATTTGTTGCTCTTCCTTTTGGCCTAGCAACAGCTCCAAGGATCTTTTCAAAGGTTCTCGGTGCCCTACTCTCTGTAATCAGAGAGCAGGGTATTGCGGTGTTTCCTTATTTGGACGATATCTTGGTACTTGCTCAGTCTTTACATTCTGCAGAATCTCACACAAATCAACTAGTGTTGTTTCTTCAAAGACATGGTTGGAGGATCAATTTACCAAAAAGTTTTTTGATTCCTCAGACAAGGGTAACCTTTTTAGGATTCCAAATAGATTCAGTATCCATGACTTTATCTCTAACAGACAAAAGACGTCTGAAATTGGTTTCAGCTTGTTGGAACCTTCAGTTTCAATCATTCTTTTCAGTAGCTATGTGCATGGAGGTTTTAGGTCTCATGACTGCAGCATCGGACGCGATCCCCTTTCCTCGTTTTCACATGAGACCTCTTCAGCTTTGTATGCTGAACCAATGGTGCAGGGATTATACAAAGATATCACAATTAATATCCTTAAATCCCAATATTCGACTATCTCTGACTTGGTGGTTAGATCACCATCTTTAGTTCAAGGGGCCTCTTTTGTTCGTCCAACCTGGACTGTGATCACAACAGATGCGAGTCTTTCAGGTTGGGGAGCTGTCTGGGGATCTCTGACAGCGCAAGGGGTTTGGAAATCTCAAGAGGCGAGATTACCAATCAATATTTTGGAACTTTGTGCGATTCTCAGAGCTCTTCAGTTTTGGCCTCTACTGAAGAGAGAACCGTTTGTTTTCAGACAGACAATGTCAGTCGTCAGACTTTACATCCGGGAGAGTGGTCTCTTCACCCAGATGTGTTTTTTCAGATTGTTCAGATGTGGGGGCTTCCAGAAATAGATCTGATGGCTTATCATCTAAACAGGAAACTTCCCAGGTATCTGTCCAGGTCCAGGGATCCTCAGGCGGAAGCAGTGGATGCGTTGACACTTCCTTGGAATTATCAACCTGCTTATATTTTTCCACCTCTAGTTCTTCTTCCAAGAATGATTTCCAAAATCATAATGGAGCGTTCGTTTGTACTGCTGGTGGCTCCAGCATGGCCACACAGGTTTTTGTATGCGGATCTTATTCGGATGTCCAGTTGCCAACCTTGGCCACTTCCGTTAAGGCTAGACCTATCTCAAGGCCCGTTTTTCCATCAGGGTCTCAAATCATTAAATTTGAAGGTATGGAGATTGAACGCTTAGTCATAGAGGTTTCTCTGACTCAGTGATTAATACTATGTTGCAGGCTCGTAAATCTGTGTCTAGAAAGATTTATTATCGAGTTTGGAAGACTTACATTTCATGGTGCTCTTCTCATAAATTCTCTTGGCATTCTTTTAGAATTCCTAGAATTGTATAGTTTCTTCAGGATGGTTTAGATAAGGGTTTGTCTGCAAGTTCCTGGAAAGGACAAATCTCTGCTCTTTCTGTTCTATTCCACAGAAAAATTGCTAATCTTCCTGATATTCATTGTTTTGTTTAGGCTTTGGTTCGTATCAGGCCTGTCATTAAATCAATTCTCCTCCTTGGAGTCTTAATGTGGTTTTGAAGGCTTTACAGGCTCCTCCGTTTGAGCCTATGCATTCTCTGGACATTAAATTGATTTCTTGGAAAGTATTGTTCCTTTTGGCCATCTCTTCTGCTAGAAGAGTTTCTGAATTATCTGCTCTTTCTTGTAAGTCTCCTTTTCTGATTTTTCATCAGGATAAGGCGGTTTTGCAGACTTCGTTTTTACCTAAAGTTGTTAATTCCAACAACATTTGGATATGGGTTTAGACAGGAGCGCCAATGAAGTCAAGGTCTGGTGTGTGTGTGAGGGATGTGTTCACACTAATATAAATAGAACCCCTAAGTCAGGGCTACTTCCTTATGTTGAACTGCAGAGACTATAATACTTATGAAATGTGGATAAAGGTTAAAATCACAATTTTAATACATACATAAATCTGAATCCAAGATATATAAAAACATATGAGCTTAAAAACAATATAAGCTTAAAAACAATATAAATTAATGATACAGAATAATGATAGGGATAAATGTCCCTACAGGGGCAGAGTGTCCCAGATCTAATAGTAGCAATACCTTTATATTATGGGTATAAGAATGGTGTACATAGAGTGGTAGAAGTTTTTGTAAGACTTAACTACCCTCTACTCCATAGGGATTGAGTCTATCCAAATGGGTAATACAGAACAATGGTAAAATAATGTCTACTAGTATAGTAGATACAGTATTAACAAAGATAGGAAAGCAGCAGAACATATGATTCACATGTGAAGAAAAACTAAAATGAGAGAGGGTGATCAAAAAAATAAACTAGTGTGTACACAAGCTAGTGTTGATCAAAAAATATATATAAAAAATGAAAAATGTTAACACAAAAAATTGAAAAAAATTAACACAAAAAAGCTGGTTAACGAATCACACAGGGAGTGGTGTGTGAAAATGGTGTGTGACAAAAAATGACAGAAAAGGTAAGAACAATTGGGAAAAGTGTCAAATGTAGAACGTTATAAGTGAATACATATATGTATATTGGTGGCAGTGTTCTAATCCAAACTAAAATATAGTATAAAATATTACAAACTAATGTCCATAAACATCAAATGGTGGTGACATTATGGTGATCCTGATGAAAAAAAGTGTGTCCAAAGCATATAGTGAAAAAGATAGTTCCAATAAACAGTTCAAATCCTCCAATTAATCCAATAGGTAAAAAAACGTTCCAAACCTTGAGAACAAGGTAAAGAGAAAATCAAAATACCAATGGGAAAAAATTAAAAATAAAATAAAAATAGAAGCTGGGAAATCCTCAAAACCTAAGGACAGAAAAAGATATCATAGTATAATACTGATAAAATATAAATGAATCAAGAAATATAGCTCACCATATAGTTGCCAACGCGTTTCGGCCCTCAGTTGGGGCCTTTCTCAAGACTAGTATATGGTTAGGTGAGCACGGTCTTATATATCTATATGCTACCAATCAGATTAGCCTTCAAATGGCGCCAAAAAAGTAACTTTTGACATAGGAAGTACTATAACGGAAGTGTTAGTTTTAACCCGGATATTGTCTCTCTGGTAGTTGTATGCAAAACTATTTGTCGTGTTAGCACTAGACATAGGAAGTACTATACCGGAAGTGTTAGTTTTAACCCGGATATTGTCTTTCTGGTAGTTGTATACAAAACTATTTGTCGTATTAGCACTAGTTTATTCAATCTGCTGTTGCCAAAATAGTCAGCTTATATGCATGTGGTTTGTTGTTACTGTCTATAGACCTCTTTATGGTTATTATCCATCATATAAGCCCCTCTCGGTCTCAGCTACTGTTGCGCTAAACCGGATGTTTACCCGTGTTTTCTACTTCCGGTTTCGGGGTCAATGCGCCAAACCGGAAGTTGGGGTACGTGAGACTGGAAGTCAGGTTCCAGTGTGTCGTTACCCAGGGGTTTTTCCGTATTGGACATCATGCTGTAAACAACCTAAGCTGCAAGGGAATGGTTCTAATAAATGTTATTTGGAAAGCTGCAAGGGAATAGTTCTAATAAATGTTATTTGGAAATATTCTTCGTGTCTATAGTCATGAAATTTGTTGTGTATACAGTATATAGTTGGGTGTTTCAATATCTAGAGTCAGCGGCAGAACTTGTCACATACTTGCATGTCAAAAATGTATAAACCATAGAGAACTTTAAAAACAATAAAATGCTTATGAAACCTGTGTGGTCTCCTTCCTCTATTCTATCACACCCCCCCCCCTTTAGTTACATATTCAAAATACATAGGAGAATAAGCAAGGTATTAGTACGAGGCATTAATAAGAAGTCTGTGTATGGAGATATGGGGATACTGTTTGAGCTCTATCAGAGTATGGAATAGTGTGATTTTAGGCTTATGTGTAATTAATTACTTAACTTATATGGTTGGTAAGGGATACTGGAAGGCTTGGGGATTAGATCTTATCAGATTTGGAAATGGTATAGTACTAGACTAGTTCAAGACTTTGTGCTGGAGCCTTATATGATATGTTTCCTCTATTACCCCTTTTATGGGTAATATGAGTCACTCCCAGAATGTAGTTCATTCGTTGTGTCTGTATGGATCATAGTCTTAATTTCTGGGCCACACTTATTCTGTGATGTGCCTACATTGGTCTTTGTTGTCCACTATTTGTGGTAGCATGTTTGTTTGAGTAAGGTGCCCTAGTGAGATCTTACCCTCAAGATCTCAAATCTGGGGAGTTTCTATGCTTCTCAAATTACCCTATGTATGGGACTTTCGATAGATTGCAGATCACACTGTCTGTTTAATATACGTTCTGTATGTGGCTCATCATGTTGATGGTCTCAGAATACCCATTATTTTAAATTCAATAAATGGGCAAGGTCTTCCTTATTATTTAGACCTTTGGGAAAGAGACAATCTAATTCGAAGATCCATCTAGACTCTGATATCAAGAGTTGCTTTTCATAATCTCCTCCTCTCCAATTTGGTTTAATTATTTGAATCCCGTAGAAGCTGAGGTCTTTCATGTTGCCTTTATGTTGAAGTGCAAAATGCCTGTATAATGCAGTCTCTGTGCTGCCATGTTCAATTTGTAGTAAATGTTCCCGAATCCTGTCCTTCAGGCCCCTAGATGTCTGGCCCACATACTGGAGACCGCAGCTGCACTGCACTATGTAGATAACCCCCTTGTTGCTGCATCTGATCAGGTCCTTAATCACATGTTTCTTGGTTGAATAGTGGGAGAGGAAATGTTTCGTCTTCAGGCCTCTCTTACATGCCTTGCATGTGGGGCACGGAAAGAAACCCTTAATGTGTTTGCCTGATACGTCTCTTTCTTCTGCTGTCCCTAGTCGTGGAATACTTGGAGACAATATAGTCTTTAGGTTGTTGGATTTCCTATATATGAATCTAGGTTTATCCATGAGAGTCTCTCCTATAATATCATCATTTTTGAGTATATGCCAATGTCTCTTTATGATTCTCTCTATGGTGCGCCTGTTCTCACTATACTGAGTGATGAATGCGACATCTATAGAGGTGGTGTTGTTTTCAATCATATTTTTCTTGTTCTTATATTTGAGTAGTTCCTTGCGGTCTCTTCTCCTCACTTCTTCTATGTCTTTATTTATTTTGTCTTCTTTGTATCCTCTTTCTAGGAATCTTGACTTGAGTTCTTCCGCCTGTGTTTCCCATAGGGTTGGGTCTGAGCAGTTCTTTTTAAGTCTCAGTAACTGCCCCTTGGGTATGTTCTCCTTCCATCTTACATGATGGCAACTGTCGCTGTGGATGTAGTTGTTGCAATCCACAGGTTTGAAGTATGTGGAGGTCTTGAGTTTCCCATCTTCTACTGTTATTTTCAAATCTAAAAAGTTGATTTCCGTACTACTTATCTCATGTGTGAATTTTAAATTGCAGATGTTATCATTCATGACACTGATGGTATGCTCCAGATCTTCCTTGGAGCCTTTCCATATGATAAGGATGTCATCTATGTACCTATAATAGGCGACCAGGTCCGCGCCGGCTGGGCAGGACTCCCAAAATATGTGTTCCCACTTGCCCATGTAGAGATTCGCATAGCTCGGCGCGAACCTGGTCCCCATAGCTGTAACGCACAGCTGTCTGTAAAACTTCCCATCGTGGTTAAAGTAGTTATGTGTCAGAATATAGCTGATTCCCTCCATGATAAATCTCTTCTGAAGTTCTGGTACTGTGTCATCTTTCTCTAGAAAATATTCTATCGCCTCCCGACCTCCTTCATGCGGTATACTGGTGTACAGGGAGGTGACTAGTAGATAATCTTCCATCCATTCTATATTCTCCAATATGTTCAATACTTGAGTAGAGTCTCTTATGTAAGATGGTAGTTGTAGCACATATCTCTGTAAATTCCTGTCTAGGTACTCCGACAGGTTACTGGTTAATGACCCGATTCCTGATGATATGGGTCTTCCCGGGGGGTTGATGATTGTCTTGTGTATTTTAGGGAGGTAATAGAAAACAGGGGTGATTGGGAATTTGATGTTAATGTACCTGTATTCTTTGATGTTAAGAATCCCATTGTGTGCCTCTCCTAATAACCCTTCTAATTCCTCCTTATATCCCCCTACGGGATTATTTCTCAGGACCTCGTACGTCTTTTTGTCAGATAGAATCCTTCTACATTCTGTGCTGTAGTCCTCTTTGTTAAGGACTACAATCCCGCCACCTTTATCTGCAGGTTTGATCACCAAGTTCTTGTTCTTCTCTAGTGTTCTTATGGTTTGCACTTGACTTTTCGTAAGGTTGTGTTTGTGCTTGTTCAAATGGTTTTGGCTGATGTTCTTTAAATCGCTGCATACTATGGTCTCAAAGGCTTCTATGGCATTGCCCTTGCTCTGAATCGGATAAAATGATGACCTTGGTTTGAGGTCAGAATGTTGATATGGGTCTGGATCAGGTGGTGTACTTGATCTTGGTTCTACAGATCTGTTGTCCTGTTCGAGGGGAGATCTCATGAAATGTCGTTTAAGCGTCATTTTCCTAATAAACTGTTTAACATTGACAAATGTGTCAAATTTGTTGAGGCTTCTGGAGGGGGCAAAGGAGAGTCCATAACTCAAAACCGAATTTTCTTTCTCTGTTAGGGCAATGGTACTCAGATTAAAAATCCCTTTAGTGGTATCTTTCTTCTCTGAACTGCTGATTTCCGTTTTTTTCTTATTCGTATTTATTCTCCTTCCGCCCCTCTTTCCTCTATGACTTTTCTTTTTTCCATGGGATGTTGGAATTCGTCTGCATTGAGGTTCTTCCTTTTTGTGGAGGTTCTTTCTAATTCCTTGGTTGTAATCTGATGTTCTTCTAAAAAATGATGTCCTGAAGTTGAGTTTGTAGGAGTTGTGCTTGGTTTCTCATTGGTAATCCTGTTGTATGGCGTATTGGTCATGGGTCTAGAGTCTGGCTGTATAGTCATCCAATTCTGCGTATCCCTAGATCTCTGTTGGATATCGTTGGGCGTATTCTTGTGACCCTGGTATTCCCTCCTGTTATTATGGTAGTTGGAGTGGTGGTTGTAGTAGTTATGATGCTGTTGTTGATTACTCCTGTTTGGTGTGTATGGTGTCTCCTCAGGTCTGGTATTCGGCTGTCTTCTCTCATTCGGTCGGGTATGGTCTCTTCCATAGGTAGGTCTATCATAATTCCTCCATCTTGGATGTTGTTCATATCCGTACGTGAATCTCTCATCTGGATTCCAGCGTGGGGAATAGAAATTTTCTCTTTGGTAGTGTGGTCTATGGGAGATGTGACTGTTCCATTCCCTATTAGTGGAATCGTCATTATAATGATTCCTCCTGTGCATTGCCCCACTGGGATGGCGTTGATAACCCCACTGATTTCTGTGGTTAAACATATGAGGTGGTCTGTCTCTTCCCCACCTCAATTGATTGGGATGTTGTCTATGTTCATAATGATGGTAATCCTTCTCTTGGGGTGTTAGGTTCCTGTTCAAAGACTTCGTCGCCTCTATTCTGAAATCTTGGTTTCGGTCTGTTCTTTTTGTATGTGACCTTTGTCCACTCTCCATCAGCGGGCAGTCTTCCCTCCAAGTTGTTAGGATGTGGGGCTTCCGTCTCTGTATCTCCAGTGACCTGACCTTCATCACTATTCTTAATGATATTAAGTTCTCTGTTGAGTTTCTTGCTTTTCTTGTTTATAATATCTTCTCTAATCTTGGAGACCCTCCTTTCCAAATTTTCTTTCTTCTCAGCTATTTCTTTAGTATCTATTGGGTGACCCTCTGGTCCAATCAGGTCATCCTCATTGTTTTTGATTTCTATGTCTACTTGTTTTAAAATAGACTCTCTATGTTCAATAATAGCTTCCATGAGTGACCTTGATGCTGTTATAAGTATATCACACCATTGTTTGGTGAAATCTGCATTATCTGATTGGAAAGCACACTCTTTCTTAATTATCAGCCCCTTCGGGATGATATTTAGCTCCAGGCATTTTCTTAGAAAGGTAATTTCCGCCTTATATTTGACTTCTTGTATTAGTAATCTCTCTAGATTCTTAAACACTGAATTGAAATCTATTTGGCCTGATCCAGTCTTATCTGTGGACATGGATGTGCCATTGATCTCTAAAATCTCCTGCCTAATGGATTTGGTAAACTCCATCTCTGTCTATGATATATTGGAGTGAAATGTGTGTAGTGAAAAAATAGTGAAAACACACTCGCAAATAAGCTGCTTGTGAGAAATGGACAGGAGCTACTGGTCCTTTTAAGCGCTGTGAGTGCTATTCTTTTCTGAGAATTCCAACAACATTAGTAGAGAAATTGTTGTCCCTTCTTTGTGTCCTAATCCTAAGAATTCTCTGAAGAGATCTTTACATTGTTTGGATGTGGTAAGAGCTTTGAAATATTATGTTGAAGCTACTAAAGATTTCAGGAAGACTTCTAGTCTATTTGTTATCTTCTCTAGTTCTAGGAAAGGTCAGAAGGCTTCTGCTATTTCCTTGGCTTCTTGGTAAATCCCCGCCTCAGAGGATTACGGCTCATTCTACTAGGTCAGTTTCTACTTCCTGGGCTTTTAAGAATGAAGCTTCTGTTGATCAGATTTGCAAAGCAGCAACTTGGTCTTCTTTGCATACTTTTACTAAATTCTACCATTTTGATGTTTTTTCTTATTCAGAAGCAGTTTTTGGTAGAAAAGTTCTTCAGGCAACTGTTTCAGTTTGATTCTTCTGCTTATAATTTCAGTTTTTTTCATTATTGAGATTAAAACTTTTGATTTGCCCAAATTGTCCATACCGATCAAGTAGGATTTGTGCAAGGACGAGAAGCAAAAGACAACACCACTAGAATACTACATACACTACAATACGCGACGGACAACAATACCCCAATGACTTTCCTTTCCACGGACGCCGAGAAGGCATTTGACAGGGTCGACTGGGACTTCATGTGGGCGACATTGACGAAATTTAACTTTCCCTGTAGATACATAAATAGGATCAAAGCCCTCTACTCAACCCCCTCTGCTAAAGTAATAGTCAACAGCACCCAGTCACACACCTTTCCAATTAGGAATGGTACAAGGCAAGGATGCCCCCTCTCGCCCCTACTATTCATTTTAACAGTAGAAATTCTTGCGACTATGGTCAGGACACACCCTGAAATCAAAGGCTTCACATATGGCCCACACACCCAGAAATGTTTACTCTTCGCAGACGACATAATATTCACACTGACAGAGTCTAAATCCTCAATACCTCAATTACTACAAACTTTCCAGGAATATAAGCAGGTCTCAAATTTCTCAATTAACTTGGATAAGTCTAGGTTAATGCCCATTAATCTAAACCAGCCATCTATCCAGTATCTAACTGCACATACACAATTTGATGTAGTCCACTCAGTTAAATACCTAGGGACAATAATACCAAACAAGCCATCAGAGATATATGAAAAGAATTTTGTACCTATATACTTAGAAATAAGTCAACTATTAAACACATGGCACAAGCAGGGACACCTGTCATGAATAGGCCGTATAAATGCGATTAAAATGTCTATCATACCGAAATACCTCTATTTGTTTCAAACGCTGCCCATTAGTCTACCCCAACACTTCTTTAATTCTCATCAAAAGTTACTAGAGTCGTTTATATGGTCACATAGTAGGCCAAGAGTGGCAAGAAAAACCTTGTACCTGGCTAAAGAGGATGGGGGATTGAGTGTCCCAATCCTTAGAAACTATTATACAGCATCCCTACTAGCACGAATCGTAGCTTGGTGCCACAACAGCCCATCAAAACCATGGGTTCAGATGGAATCTCAATTAACAGGAATACTAAATTTATCCAATTTACCCTGGCTATTGAAAAAACACAGACCAAATCAGGTAGGGACTAATATCTTAATAAAAGCCACATTAGATGTCTGGGACAAAACACTTAAAGAACAGAATAACCTGTCAACTACGGTCTCTCCCTTATCCCCCCTATTTCAAAATCCTTACTTCTTTCCAGATAAGTTAGAGGGCCTGGCGTACTCTACCCCTACTCACGCAAGTGTCCCAATACATACACTTACACGGGAGGGCTTGTTCAGGAATCAACAGGAATTAAAAGAGGAAATGGGGACTCCTTTTGACAAATGGTATATATATCTACAAGCTCGACATGCAGTCATGACAGATACACAAAAACACGAACTCTTAAGACCCTTTACGCCATTTGAAAAACTGTGCACAACTACGAGTATAGCAAGATCACATGTCTCTGATCTATGCCATATTGTGTAAAAGGATTCCCAAAACAACACCGTCCTACATAAAGCAATGGGAACGGGAGATGCAATTAGAATTTACTGAATCACAATGGGCTTACGCATTTTCCTCTACTAGGAAATCCTCCATTTCAACCACTTTAGTAGAACTTAATTATAAGATACTATCCAGGTGGTATCTCACTCCACATAGATTAAACAAGATTTTTCCATCATCGTCCCCTCTATGCTGGAGGCAATGCGGAGAAATAGGGAACATGACCCATATTTGGTGGTCATGCCCCAAACTGAAACCGTTCTGGGACCAGATCACTGCATATATAAAAAATAAAATACAACTCAACCTCACGCTAAACTCCACTATAGTTCTACTGAATCAATTACCCAACCTTGGCTGTGCATATAGAAGAAAACTATTGTCTTGTATGTTGAGCTGTGCGAAAAGGCTAATCCCTAGGCTATGGAAGAAACAAGAAACCCCAACCTTAACACAATGGATTAATGAAGTTACCATGGTCCTAAAGTTAGAAAAAATGCATTATACTTATTTATGGAAAAAAGATTTCATACTAGAGGTCATATTCCTGTGGGAGCTAGATCCTACTAATGTTACTTAATCTTGTACTAAGGTCATCAATACGAAAATAAATAAGGTCTTGCTCTTTCTGTAGGATAATAGAACTTGCAGATATTTCATCTATATGAGGTCATTAAATAATTACAATATTTTATCATTCTAAGGCGAACTGGTTGCTCCACAAATATATATATGTTTATGTTTATTGTAAGATGCTTGTATATGTGTATTCAAATAATTTGTTTTGTACACAAGAAAATGGAAAACTCAATAAAAACATTTATTATATAAAACTTTTGATTTGGGTTATGGATTAATTTTTCAGCGGAATTGGCTGTCTTTATTTTTATCCCTCCCTTGCGTGGAGTTCCACATCTTGGGTATTTGCTATCCCATACGTCACTAGCTCATGGACTCTTGCCAATTACATGAAAGAAAACATAATTTATGTAAGAATTTACCTGATAAATTAATTTCTTTCATATTGGCAAGAGTCCATGAGACCCACCCTTTTTATGGTGGTTATGTTTTTTGTATAAAGCACAATTATTCCAATTCCTTGTTGATGCTTTTGCTCCTTTCTTATCACCTCACTTCTTGGCTATTCGTTAAACTGAATTGTGGGTGTGGTGAGGGGTGTATTTATAGGCATTTTGAGGTTTGGGAAACTTTGCCCCTCCTGTAGGATTGTATATCCCATACGTCACTAGCTCATGGACTCTTGCCTGTATGAAAGAAATGAATTTATCAGGTAAGTTCTTACATAAATTATGTTTTTTAGTGTCTGGTCATTGACTGCACTTGTTTTTTAGTGTCTGGTCATTGACTGCACTTGTTTTTTAGTGTCTGGTCATTGACTGCACTTGTTTTTTAGTGTCTGGTCATTGACTGCACTTGTTTTTTAGTGTCTGGTCATTGACTGCACTTGTTTTTTAGTGTCTGGTCATTGACTGCACTTGTTTTTTAGTGTCTGGTCATTGACTGCACTTGTTTTTTAGTGTCTGGTCATTAACTGCACTTGTTTTTTAGTGTCTGGTCATTGACTGCACTTGTTTGTTAGTGTCTGGTCTTTGGCTGCACTTGTTTTTTAGTGTCTGGTCTTTGGCTGCACTTGTTTGCCAACGTCTGGTTATTGACTGCACTTGTTTTTTAGTGTCTGGTCATTAACTGCACTTGTTTTTTAGTGTCTGGTCATTGACTGCACTTGTTTTTTAGTGTCTGGTCATTGACTGCACTTGTTTTTTTAGTGTCTGGTCATTGACTGCACTTGTTTGTTAGTGTCTGGTCTTTGGCTGCACTTGTTTTTTAGTGTCTGGTCTTTGGCTGCACTTGTTTGCCAACGTCTGGTTATTGACTGCACTTGTTTTTTAGTGTCTGGTCATTAACTGCACTTGTTTTTTAGTGTCTGGTCATTGACTGCACTTGTTTTTTAGTGTCTGGTCATTGACTGCACTTGTTTGCCAACGTCTGGTTATTGATTTCACTTGTTTTTTAGTGTCTGGTCATTAACTGCACTTGTTTTTTAGTGTCTGGTCATTGACTGCACTTGTTTTTTTAGTGTCTGGTCATTGACTGCACTTGTTTTTTTAGTGTCTGGTCATTGACTGCACTTGTTTGCCAACGTCTGGTTATTGACCAAGACATGTAGATGCCACATCCCCTACACATCCTCTGTATCCTCTTGTATTAGCTGAGCTTGTTATAACAAGACAAAAACGAGTAAGAGGAAACGTCTGAGGTGCGCTTTCACTTGTAATTCTGATTGCACTGAAGATTGTAAAGGCAGCTCCAGCCCTTGGTCTTAATAAAGATGTTAAGGACCTTATCTGTCTGTTTCCTTGTTCCTTTCAATACCAGGTCAAATACTTGATCCCTCTTTCAGGCTAGTGATATTATCCATCTCTCTGCTTAGGTTGGTGCAAATCTATTCTGTTCTATATTATGCTCTAATATTCAGCTGTTCTTAAACCGTCAGATCCAGAGTGTTAAACAAAAAGAACAAGAATTCCATAAGATTAATCAGGTACATCTGTCTCAGCCTGCTTTATACAAGTGGGCGACACCTCACTACTGTGAAATATTATATCTGTGCATCATTTGGTGCAGCAGGTGTCCAGATGTTTCTCTGAGGGTTATGTCAGATCTTGTGCAATAATGATGATCTAGCTCTATAAAATATGGCAATGGGTTTTGTATTGTGCACCACAGATAGGGCCTCAGAAGCGCATAGCGCACACACGAGCATTGCTGAGCATAAATACATCATCAGACTGCTTAAGTGAAAGTGCATAGCTGAACCTAGGCACTGATTGCTCACTGGCTGCTGAGCAGAACTCCTGTTACACTTGGTTGGACAGTGACATAAAAATGACTATCGTGCGTGTTTATTTTTAGGTCAGTTGCAGGCAGGAATAGGTTACTGCCGCTGCCAGGTCCTATTAAACTTCAGCTTTCCAATTCAGGGCTACATTACAAGTGGTGCACTAACGTGCGCACATATTACAAGTTGAAAGTAAATAGGTGCACTCATTTTACTACCTAGCATAAAGTTACAAAAATAATGTGTGTGAAACAATGTTACAGATATTAATCCACACAAAAACATGTGGAGGGTGCTCAGTGCCAATTAATGAATAAATATATGCAAAGAAAAGAAGCACCATAAAGGGCACTCACTTACAGTGTATGCAAAGTTACACAAATGATATGGTCAAACATCCAAATAAAAAATCTGTAGAGAACGGAAATATATCCACAAGACAGACACACATTAAAGAGTGAACCTTTGTGGAGCTATAATTCACAAACAAAATGTGAATAACGATAAGTTTGTGTCAATTGTCAGAACTGGATGCGGTCAAGGGAAATCTTGTCCCAATAACAATTAACAAGTGTAGCCACTGAGCAAGGTAATGCTTCTATATTAAATGGGGACACAGTCCCAAACATGATTATCCCACTCAGTAACCATAAAGTAGTAGTTACTTGATTATATGCATCTATATGCCGCAAAACTATTTCAATTCAACCATATGTGAAACAATTTTCACACATATACAAGTACAGCTCACACCAGGTTATGTTCGCCTGATGCGCATTTCGCCTCAATTTCTCAAAAGTGTCACAGCTGCTGATAATCAGAAATGTTCCTTAGGTAAAAGAATCAAATGTGCAGATTCAGTCAATATATAGAAAAAATTAAGTAGTGTTGTTTCTGCTTTAGTTTTACTTCACATACTGTTTTGAAATAAAAACTAACTGCAGAGTTTTTATATTCCACCTTATCAGAATGTAAGTTTAACTTTAACAATACATTCTTAATATAGTGGTTAGTAATTGATCTTAATGTAACATTTGCAAATGTAATAATCAGTGTGTGGACTCAGAAAATATATAAAAATAAAGATGCTGATAATTTGCTACATCGATGTTTAACAGCATAAAGAAAAAATAAGAGCATTAAGCAAAGGAACTTGTAAACTGGTTGTTTCAATTCCTTAATCACATGCAGGATAAACAAAGTCTTGGTTATAGTATCAGAAGCTAGAACAACTGAGTAAAGTGAGACTTCAAACAGCAACAGTCTGTAGTAGAATGGTAATGCAGTAAGTACTTACTGGAATCCGCTGACAAAAAGGATGTGTTGTCACCAAAGAGCAGCAGGCTTCTGTTTAACTGCAAAGCTCCAGTCTGAAGGGGGAGGTGTCCAGGTGCACACTGAATCTGAAGGCAGACTTCCAGGATATGCTGCAGGAAGCAGCTGAACAAAGCAGTAAGTGGCTCTAATGAAACCAGGGGAGGTTGTAAAGAGATACTGATATTATGACAGGTCCCCCACACAAGGAAAACCTCCAGGTTTTATTTCCAGGAGTCGATTCAGAAAGAGGGTCTCTCAGGATGTCTCCGATGAAACAGCGAGACCAAACGAGGGGCAGAAATGTTAGTGGCAGGCTCCCAAGAATCCTCCTCATGCGAATACCCCTCCCAATGGACTAAATACTGAAGTACACCCCGAAACACTCTAGAATCCAGTATTTCAGAGACCTCATACTCCTCTTCGTCAGATAGGGACTGAACCGAATCCGGAATGGACGATGGAACAGATCGGATAGGAGTATAAGGTTTAATCATGGCAACGTGGAATGAAGGGTGTATGCGATACCTTTCTGGTAACCGTAGTACAACAGCGTTGGAGTTAATGATTTTTTCTATGGGAAATGGTCCTATATACAACTGGTTGAATTTAGCTTTCGTAGCTGGTATTCATATGTGACGGGTGGATAACCAGACCAAATCCCCGACCTTGTAATCCGGAGCTGGTCGCCGGCATAAATTGTAGTAGTGCTGATGGCGGGATTGAGCCCGGGTGATATTATCCTGTAATAATTTAAAATTTTGAGCGATGGAATTAACTAAGTCGTGAACAATAGGACATTGAGCATGCATATTGGGTAGGAGATCATAAGTAGGATGAAATCCATAATTGGCGAAAAAGGGGGAAAGCTGAGTGGAATCATGTTTGGTGTTATTATAGGCAAACTCAGCAGTTGCCAAATATTCAGCCCATTTATCTTGTTGCTGGGAACAGAAAACACGTAAATATTGCTCTAAAGTTTGGTTGGTGCGTTCACATTGGCCATTCGTTTGCGGATGATATGATGTTGTAAGTTTTCTTGTGATATTCAATTTGTCACATAAGGATTGCCAAAATGTAGATGTGAATTGGTTACCACGGTCTGTGAGAATACTTGTTGGTAGTCCATGTATTTTTACAATGTTTGATAAAAACAACTCCGCGGTTTGAGATGCAGTGGGTAAAGCTTGTATGGGCAAGAAATGTGCCATCTTAGTAAATAAATCGATAACTACTAAAATTGTAGTATAAGTCTTTGATTTAGGCAACTCTACTATGAAATCCATAGCGACTTCTTTCCATGGTCGATCGGGTATCGGTAATGACATTAAATATCCATAAGGTTTTTTGTGATCCTTTTTGTTTTGAACACATAAAGTACAAGTTTTAACGTAATCCTCTATTGAGCTCCACATCTTAGGCCACCAGTATTTCCTTTTAATTAAATCATATGTATTTTGTATACCAGGATGTCCATTAAGGACTGAGTCATGGTTTTGTTGTAGAATTACCTTTTGTAAAGTTGGTGGTATATACAAGAGATTCTCAAAATAATATAGACCATCTGAATGTTTTATGAGATTATATTTATTTGTATTAACATCCCTGCTTTGAGCATCCTTTAATTCTTGTGTAAAAGGTTGTATGCAGGAGATGAAATTTCCTGGAGATAGAACAGTTCTCTGTGGTTCAATATGGTTATGGGGTGTTCTCTGTCTTGACAGAGCATCTGTTTCCCGTTACGTGATCCAGGTCTGTATTGTATATGGAAGTTAAACCTAGAGAAATACAGACTCCATCTGAGTTGTCTTGATGACAACGTGCGGTTAGTCTGCAAATACTCTAGGTTCTTGTGGTCAGTATATACAAGATTTGGTATATCTGTACCCTCCAACAAGTGCCTCCAATGTTCGAAAGCTGATTTAATCGATAGGAGTTCTTTTTCCCCAATTGGATAGTTAATTTCTGGAGGTGTTAAAGATTGTGAGTAGTAAGCAACCGGATGAACGGGTTCTGTTAAACTTGTCCTTTGAGATAGGATGGCACCTATTGCATACTCCGATGCATCAACTTCTAGGATGTACTGTTTTGTGGGATCTGGGAAATGAAGTATCGGTGCAGTTGTGAAACATTCTTTTAGTAAATCAAATGCTTGTTGTGCATTCAGAGTCCAAACGAATGGTGTCCCTTTTCCTGTAAGCCTTGTGAGAGGTTTCACTATAGAAGAAAAATTTTTAATACATTTTCGATAAAAATTCGAAAAACCTAAGAAACTTTGAAGTTCTTTTACATTGGTTGGTTGTGGCCAATTTGTAATGGAGGATATCTTAGTATCTTCCATATTGATACCATCTGCTGTAATTCTGTAACCAAGAAATGATATATCTTGGGTATGAAATGTACATTTTTCTGGTTTTGCATAGAGATGATTCTCTCTTAATCTGGTTAGTACTGTAGTTACATGTTTTATGTGTTCTTGCAAGGATTCTGAGTAAATCAGGATGTCATCCAAGTAGATGATTACACAAACATCCAGTAAATCACGGAAAACCTCATTAATAAAATGTTGAAAGGTTGCTGGGGCATTGCAGAGGCCGAATGGCATCACAGTGTACTCGTACAAACCATATCTGGTACGGAACGCTGTGAGCCATTCGTCCCCTTTCCTTATACGGATTAAATTATATGCGCCCCTCAAATCTAGTTTAGTGTAAATAGATGCCTTACCCAACCTTTCAATTAATTCAGTTATCAAAGGTAATGGGTATCTATTTTTAATTGTAATCTTATTGAGCTGTCGGTAGTCAACAATTGGTCTAAGTGTTCCATCTTTATTGCGCACGAAAAACATTCCAGCAGCTGCTGGCGAAGTGGAAGCTCTTATAAAGCCCTTTTTTAGATTCTCATCTAGATATTGTTTTAAGTGCTGTAGCTCAGGCTGAGATAGTGGATAAATGTGACCAAAAGGTATTGGTGACCCAGGAAGGAGATCTATTGGACAATCGTAAGTCCTATGCGGTGGTAAAGTCTCCGCCTCCTTTTTATCAAATACATCCTGAAATTGGGAATAGATTTCAGGTACTGGGTGTTGTAATTTTCCAACTTGATTCTTTGTTGTGGTCAGATTATTTATATGTGAGTATATTTGTTTTGGTAAACAATGTTGCTTACAATAATGAGATTGGAATTGTGTACTAAGTGTTTGCCAATCAATGCTAGGTTGGTGTTGTTGTAACCAAGGTAAGCCTAAGATTAATGGAAATAGAGGTGATGGTGTTACGTTGAATTAAATATGTTCTTTATGTTCCCCGTGTGTAACCATAATAATAGGTGTTGTTTGATGTGTGATTGGTCCGTTAGAAATTTGACTACCATCAAAAACACGTAACACATATGAATTTTGTTTTTTCTTTAATGCTATTTCATTCCTATACACCACATCTAAATCAATAAAGTTGCTTGAAGCACCGGAATCAACGAGTGCCTTCAACATAATCTCTTTTGAGCCCCACTGTAAGGAAACAAGTAAATGACAGTAAGATGGTTTATCAAAACTTATGTCAGAAGTACTACTGAAGTTATAGTTCTTATCTCTTTTTATCTTGGTAAGGTTAGGGCAGTCTTTTACTTCATGTTCTTTAGATGCGCAATAAAGACAGAGGTTATTTTCCCTTCTCCTCTTTTTCTCTTCAGGGCTTAAAGGTCCCCTGATTACACCAATTTCCATTGGTTCTTCTGTAACTTTATAAGGTTGATAGGATTTCCTTATTATTGGATCTGAATTATATCTTTCCTTCTTTCGTTCCCTTAAACGTCTGTCAATATTAATTGACAAAGACATTAAATTATCCAGACTTTCTGGTATGTCTATTCTAGATAGCTCATCTTTCAGGGCTTCTGATAATCCTAATCTAAATTGGTTTCTAAGTGAGATGTCATTCCACTGCAAATCTTTTGAAACCCTTTTAAATTCGGCTATATAGTCCTCTATAGGCCTCTTTCCCTGTTTAAGAGCTCTCATTGAATTTTCTGATGTGAGTTGTTTGCACGGATCATCATACAATAACGCCATTGTGTGGAAAAAAAGCTTCTAAGTTATCTAATATGGAATCATTTTGCTCAAAATAAGAGTTGGCCCAGGTTCTAGGCTCTGCTCTGAGATAAGAAATAACTGTCAGTACTCTTTGTTTATCAGTAGTGTATGTTTTTGGTCTTAAAGTGAATAAAAGGTAACATGCATTCTTAAAGTCACGGAACTGACTTCTATCACCAGAAATTTTTTCTGGAAGTGATACAATAGGCTCATTTGTTGAATCAATAGTAACCTGTTTAGGAGCTGCAGTATCTTTTATAATGTCTCTTAGTGTCTGATTTTCTAATTGCAACTCTCTTAACCCCTTAACGACTGAGGACGTGCAGGGTACGTCCTCAGAAAAAAGGCAGTTAATGCCTGAGAACGTACCCTGCACGTCCTCAGTGTGGAAAGCAGCTGGAAGCGATCCTGCTCGCTTCCAGCTGCTTTCCGGTTATTGCAGTGATGCCTCGATATGGAGGCATCCTGCAATAACCCTGCATGGCCATCCGATGCAGAGAGAGCCACTCTGTGGCCCTCTCTGCACCGGACATCGGTGGCCGGTAACGTTGGTGGGTGGGAGCTGACTTGGGAGGCGGGTGGGCGGCCATCGATGGGCCGTATAAGGTGGAGGGGGGCGGGATCGGAGCTGACGGGGGCGCGCGCGCGTGCACAGAGGGTGGCGGGCGGGCGCGTGCACGGGGCGGGAGCGGGTGGGAACCGCTATACTACAGAAAATTAGATTGTAACTGTGGGGGAAAAGGGACAAATTAAAAAACAAATAAACTTTAGTAAAATGGATCTTGGAGGGGTGGGGGGTTGTTCTTGGGTGTGGGGGGAGCTACACTACAGAAAAAGGGATTTCTTCTGTTAAGTGTGATCAGTCCACGGGTCATCATTACTTCTGGGATATTACTCCTCCCCAACAGGAAGTGCAAGAGGATTCACCCAGCAGAGCTGCATATAGCTCCTCCCCTCTACGTCACTCCCAGTCATTCTCTTGCACCCAACGACTAGATAGGATGTGTGAGAGGACTATGGTGATTATACTTAGTTTTATATCTTCAATCAAAAGTTTGTTATTTTAAAATAGCACCGGAGTGTGTTATTATCTCTCTGGCAGAGTTTGAAGAAGAATCTACCAGAGTTTTTGTTATGATTTTAGCCGGAGTAGTTAAGATCATATTGCTGTTTCTCGGCCATCTGAGGAGAGGTAAACTTCAGATCAGGGGACAGCGGGCAGATGAATCTGCATAGAGGTATGTAGCAGTTTTTATTTTCTGACAATGGAATTGATGAGAAAATCCTGCCATACCGATATAATGTCATGTATGTATACTTTACACTTCAGTATTCTGGGGAATGGTACTTCACTAGAATTACACTGTAAGAAATACATAAGCTGTTTAATAACTAGAGATTATGTTTAACGTTTTTGCTGGAATGTAAAATCGTTTTCATTTACTGAGGTACTGAGTGAATAAATGTTTGGGCACTATTTTTCCACTTGGCAGTTGCTTAATCTGTTTTCTGACAGTTTCTGTTCTCCCTCACTGCTGTGTGTGAGGGGGAGGGGCCGTTTTTTGGCGCTTTTACTACACATCAAATATTTCAGTCAGCAACTCATTGTATTCCCTGCATGATCCGGTTCATCTCTACAGAGCTCAGGGGTCTTCAAAACTTATTTTGAGGGAGGTAATTTCTCTCAGCAGAGCTGTGAGAATTATAGTTTGACTGAGATAAAAAACGTTTATTCTGTAATTTGTTTCCTGCTTTCAGAATTTGTTATCTTTGCTAATGGGATTAAACCTTTGCTAAAGTTGTGTTATTTACAAGGATTGAGGCTATAACTGTTTCAATTTATTAATTTTCAACTGTCATAGATCTTCTGTGCTTCTTAAAGGCACAGTACGTTTTAATATTATTCTAATTGAATTGTATTTCCAAGTTACAAGTTTATTTGCTAGTGTGTTAAACATGTCTGATTCAGAGGATGATACCTGTGTCATTTGTTGCAATGCCAAAGTGGAGCCCAATAGAAATTTATGTACTAACTGTATTGATGCTACTTTAAATAAAAGTCAATCTGTACAAATTGAACAAATTTCACCAAACAACGAGGGGAGAGTTATGCCGACTAACTCGCCTCACGTGTCAGTACCTACATCTCCCGCTCAGAGGGAGGTGCGTGATATTGTAGCGCCGAGTACATCTGGGCGGCCATTACAAATCACATTACAGGATATGGCTACTGTTATGACTGAGGTTTTGGCTAAATTACCAGAGCTAAGAGGTAAGCGTGATCACTCTGGGGTGAGAACAGAGTGCGCTGATAATATTAGGGCCATGTCAGACACTGTGTCACAGGTGGCAGAACATGAGGACGGAGAGCTTCATTCTGTGGGTGACGGTTCTGATCCAAACAGACTGGATTCAGATATTTCAAATTTTAAATTTAAACTGGAAAACCTCTGTGTATTACTAGGGGAGGTGTTAGCGGCTCTGAATGATTGTAACACAGTTGCAATACCAGAGAAAATGTGTAGGTTGGATAAATATTTTGCGGTACCGACGAGTACTGAGGTTTTTCCTATACCTAAGAGACTTACTGAAATTGTTACTAAGGAGTGGGATAGACCCGGTGTGCCGTTCTCACCCCCTCCGATATTTAGAAAAATGTTTCCAATAGACGCCACCACAAGGGACTTATGGCAAACGGTCCCTAAGGTGGAGGGAGCAGTTTCTACCTTAGCTAAGCGTACCACTATCCCGGTGGAGGATAGCTGTGCTTTTTCAGATCCAATGGATAAAAAATTAGAGGGTTACCTTAAGAAAATGTTTGTTCAACAAGGTTTTATATTGCAACCCCTTGCATGCATTGCGCCGATCACGGCTGCAGCGGCATTCTGGATTGAGTCTCTGGAAGAGAACATTGGTTCAGCTACTCTGGACGACATTACGGACAGGCTTAGAGTCCTTAAACTAGCTAATTCATTCATTTCGGAGGCCGTAGTACATCTTACTAAACTTACGGCGAAGAATTCAGGATTCGCCATTCAGGCACGCAGGGCGCTGTGGCTAAAATCCTGGTCAGCTGATGTTACTTCTAAGTCTAAATTGCTTAATATACCTTTCAAAGGGCAGACCTTATTCGGGCCCGGGTTGAAAGAGATTATCGCTGACATTACAGGAGGTAAAGGCCATGCCCTGCCTCAGGACAAAGCCAAAGCCAAGACTAGACAGTCTAATTTTCGTTCCTTTCGTAATTTCAAAGCAGGAGCAGCATCAACTTCCTCTGCACCAAAACAGGAAGGAGCTGTTGCTCGCTACAGACAAGGCTGGAAACCTAACCAGTCCTGGAACAAGGGCAAGCAGACTAGGAAACCTGCTGCTGCCCCTAGAACAGCATGAATTGAGGGCCCCCGATCCAGGATCGGATCTAGTGGGGGGCAGACTTTCTCTCTTCGCCCAGGCTTGGGCAAGAGATGTTCAGGATCCCTGGGCGCTAGA
Source organism: Bombina bombina (assembly GCF_027579735.1). NCBI lineage: Eukaryota > Metazoa > Chordata > Amphibia > Anura > Bombinatoridae > Bombina > Bombina bombina. Next base: position 1,053,089 of record NC_069508.1, read on the forward strand.
GATAATATCTCAGGGATACCTTCTGGACTTCAAATACTCTCCTCCAAGAGAGAGATTTCATCTGTCAAGATTGTCAACAATCCAGACAAAGAAAGAGGCGTTTCTACGCTGCATACAAGAGCTCTTGTTAATGGGAGTAATCCATCCAGTTCCACGATCGGAACAGGGACAGGGGTTTTACTCAAATCTGTTTGTGGTTCCCAAAAAAGAGGGAACTTTCAGACCAATCCTGGACTTAAAGATCCTAAACAAATTCCTAAGAGTTCCATCGTTCAAGATGGAGACTATTCGGACAATTTTACCTATGATCCAAGAGGGTCAGTACATGACCACTGTAGATTTAAAAGATGCTTACCTTCACATACCGATTCACAAAGATCATTATCGGTACCTAAGGTTTGCCTTCCTAGACAGGCATTACCAGTTTGTGGCTCTTCCATTCGGATTGGCTACAGCTCCAAGAATCTTCACAAAGGTTCTGGGTGCTCTTCTGGCGGTACTAAGACCGCGGGGAATCTCGGTAGCTCCATACCTAGACGACATTCTGATACAAGCTTCAAGTTTTCAAACTGCCAAGTCTCATACAGAGTTAGTGCTGGCATTTCTAAGGTCACATGGATGGAAGGTGAACGAAAAGAAAAGTTCACTCGTTCCACTCACAAGAGTTCCCTTCCTGGGGACTCTTATAGATTCTGTAGAAATGAAGATTTACCTGACAGAGGATAGGCTAACAAGACTTCAAAGTGCTTGCCGCACCCTTCATTCCATTCAACACCCGTCAGTGGCTCAATGCATGGAGGTAATCGGCTTAATGGTAGCGGCAATGGACATAGTACCCTTTGCACGCTTACACCTCAGACCACTGCAACTGTGCATGCTAAGTCAGTGGAATGGGGATTACTCAGACTTATCCCCTTCTCTGAATCTGGATCAAGAGACCAGAAATTCTCTTCTATGGTGGCTTTCTCGGCCACATCTGTCCAGGGGGATGCCATTCAGCAGGCCGGACTGGACAATTGTAACAACAGACGCCAGCCTTCTAGGTTGGGGTGCCGTCTAGAATTCTCTGAAGGCTCAGGGACAATGGAGTCAGGAGGAGAGTCTCCTGCCAATAAACATTCTGGAATTGAGAGCAGTTCTCAATGCCCTCCTGGCTTGGCCCCAGTTGACAACTCGGGGGTTCATCAGGTTTCAGTCGGACAACATCACGACTGTAGCTTACATCAACCATCAGGGAGGGACAAGAAGCTCCCTAGCTATGATGGAAGTATCAAAGATAATTCGCTGGGCAGAGTCTCACTCTTGCCACCTGTCAGCAATCCACATCCCGGGAGTGGAGAACTGGGAGGCGGATTTCTTAAGTCGTCAGACTTTTCATCCGGGGGAGTGGGAACTTCATCCGGAGGTCTTTGCCCAAATACTTCGACGTTGGGGCAAACCAGAGATAGATCTCATGGCGTCTCGACAGAACGCCAAGCTTCCTCGTTACGGGTCCAGATCCAGGGATCCAGGAGCAGTCCTGATAGATGCTCTGACAGCACCTTGGGACTTCAGGATGGCTTACGTGTTTCCACCCTTCCCGTTACTTCCTCGATTGATTGCCAGAATCAAACAAGAGAGAGCATCAGTGATTCTAATAGCACCTGCGTGGCCACGCAGGACTTGGTATGCAGACCTGGTGGACTTGTCATCCTGTCCACCTTGGTCTCTACCTCTGAAACAGGACCTTCTGATACAGGGTCCCTTCAAACATCAAAATCTAACTTCTCTGAAGCTGACTGCTTGGAAATTGAACGCTTGATTTTATCAAGACGTGGGTTTTCTGAGTCAGTTATTGATACCTTAATACAGGCTAGGAAACCTGTTACCAGAAAGATTTACCATAAGATATGGCGTAAATACCTATATTGGTGTGAATCCAAAGGTTACTCTTGGAGTAAGGTTAGGATTCCTAGGATATTGTCTTTTCTACAAGAAGGTTTAGAAAAGGGTTTATCTGCTAGTTCATTAAAGGGACAGATCTCAGCTCTGTCCATTCTGTTACACAAACGTCTGTCAGAAGTTCCTGACGTCCAGGCTTTTTGTCAGGCTTTGGCCAGGATTAAGCCTGTGTTTAAAACTGTTGCTCCACCATGGAGTTTAAACCTTGTTCTTAATGTTTTACAGGGCGTTCCGTTTGAACCCCTTCATTCCATTGATATAAAGTTGTTATCTTGGAAAGTTCTATTTTTAATGGCTATTTCCTCGGCTCGAAGAGTCTCTGAATTATCAGCCTTACATTGTGATTCTCCTTATTTGATTTTTCATTCGGATAAGGTAGTCCTGCGTACTAAACCTGGGTTCTTACCTAAGGTAGTTACTAACAGGAATATCAATCAAGAGATTGTTGTTCCTTCTTTATGCCCAAATCCTTCTTCAAAGAAGGAACGTCTACTGCACAACCTGGATGTAGTCCGTGCTCTAAAATTTTACTTACAGGCAACTAAGGAATTTCGACAAACGTCTTCTCTGTTTGTCATTTACTCTGGGCAGAGGAGAGGTCAAAAAGCTTCCGCTACCTCTCTTTCTTTTTGGCTTCGTAGCATAATTCGTTTAGCTTATGAGACTGCTGGACAGCAGCCTCCTGAAAGAATTACAGCTCATTCTACTAGAGCTGTGGCTTCCACTTGGGCCTTCAAGAATGAGGCCTCTGTTGAACAGATTTGCAAGGCTGCAACTTGGTCTTCGCTTCATACTTTTTCCAAATTTGACACTTTTGCTTCATCGGAGGCTATTTTTGGGAGAAAGGTTCTTCAGGCAGTGGTTCCTTCTGTATAAAGAGCCTGCCTATCCCTCCCGTCATCCGTGTACTTTTGCTTTGGTATTGGTATCCCAGAAGTAATGATGACCCGTGGACTGATCACACTTAACAGAAGAAAACATAATTTATGTTTACCTGATAAATTCCTTTCTTCTGTAGTGTGATCAGTCCACGGCCCGCCCTGTTTTTAAGGCAGGTAAATATTTTTTAATTTATACTCCAGTCACCACTTCACCCTTGGCTTTTCCTTTCTCGTTGGTCCTTGGTCGAATGACTGGGAGTGACGTAGAGGGGAGGAGCTATATGCAGCTCTGCTGGGTGAATCCTCTTGCACTTCCTGTTGGGGAGGAGTAATATCCCAGAAGTAATGATGACCCGTGGACTGATCACACTACAGAAGAAAGGAATTTATCAGGTAAGCATAAATTATGTTTTTTCTTAAAAAAAAAAGCACATTTTTGTTCTAAACTGGGTACTGGCAGACAGCTGCCAGTACCCAAGATGGCGCCCATTAAGGCAGAGGGGGAGGGTTAGAGAGCTGTTTGGTGGGGGAATCTGTGAGGTTGGGGGCTAAGGGGGGATCCTACACAGCAGCATATGTAAATATGCTATAAAAAAAAAACTCAAAAAAGCCCAAATATACCTTTTATTTTAGTACTGGCAGAGTTTCTGCCAGTACTTAAGATGGCGGGGACAATTGTGGGGTGGGGGAGGGAAGAGAGCTATTTGGGAGGCATCAGGGGGTCTGATGTTTCAGGTGGGAGGCTGAGCTCTACAACTAAAGCTAAAATTAACCCTGCAAGTTCCCTACAAGCTACATAATTAACCCCTTCACTGCTAGACATAATACACGCGTGATGCGCAGCAGCATTTAGCGGCCTTCTAATTACCAAAAAGCATCGCCAAAGCCATATATGTCTGCTATTTCTGAACAAAGGGGATCCCAGAGAAACATTTACAACCATTTGTGCCATAATTGCATAAGCTGTTTGTAAATAATTTCAGTGAGAAACCTAAAATTGTGAAAAAGTTAACGTTTTTTTTTTATTTGATTGCATTTGGCGGTGAAATGGTGGCATGAAATATACCAAAATGGGCCTAGATCAATAGTTGGGGTTGTCTACTACACTACACTAAAGCTAAAATTACCCCAAAATGCTCCCTACGTGCTCCCTAATTAACCCCTTCATTGCTGGGCATAATACACGTGTGGTGCGCAGTGGCATTTAGCGGCCTTCTAATTACCAAAAAGCAATGCTAAAGCCATATATGTCTGCTATTTCTGAACAAAGGGGATCCCAGAGAAGCATTTACAACCATGTGTGCCATAATTGCACAAGCGGTTTGCAAATAATTTCAGTGAGAAACCAAAAGTTTGTAAAAAATTTGTAAAAAAGTGAACGATTTTTTGTATTTGATCGCATTTGGCGGTGAAATGGTGGCATGAAATATACCAAAATGGGCCTAGATCAATACTTTGGGATGTCTACTAAAAAAAAAAATATGTACATGTCAAGGGATATTCAGGGATTCCTGAAAGATATTAGTGTTCTAATGTAACTAGCGCTAATTTTGAAAAAAAAATGGTTTGGAAATAGCAAAGTGCTACTTGTATTTATGGCCCTATAAGTTACAAAAAAAGCAAAGAACATGTAAACATTTGGCATTTCTAAACTCAGGATAAAATTTTGAAACTATTTAGCATGGGTGTTTTTTGGTGGTTGTAGATGTGTAACAGATTTTGGGGGTCAAAGTTAGAAAAAATGTGTTTTTTTCGATTTTTCCCTCATATTTTATATATTTTTTTATAGTAAATGATAAGATATGATGAAAATAATGGTATCTTTAGAAAGTCCATTTAATGGCGAGAAAAACGGTATATAATATGTGTGGGTACAGTAAATGAGTAAGAGGAAAATTACAGCTAAACACAAACACCGCAGAAATGTAAAAATAGCCTTGGTCCCAAACGGACAGAAAATGGAAAAGTGCTGTGGTCATTAAGGGGTTAAACCTTGAGAAAGTTGATCTACTCTCTGTGAGAGATTGTATACATGTGTGGGCAAATCTGCTTGATCCATTTTCAGGCTTGTTATTCTGTCACAGCTGCTGATAATCAGAAGTGTTCCTTAGGTAAAAGAATCAAATGTGCAGATTCAGTCAATATATAGAAAAAATTAAGTAGTGTTGTTTCTGCTTTAGTTTTACTTCACATACTGTTTTGAAATAAAACTAACTGCAGAGTTTTTATATCCCACCTTATCAGAATGTAAGTTTAACTTTAACATTACATTCTTAATATAGTGGTTAGTAATTGATCTTAATGTAACATTTGCAAATGTAATAATCACAGCATAAAGAAAAAATAAGAGCATTAAGGAAAGGAACTTGTAAACTGGTTGTTTCAATTCCTTAATCACATGCAGGATAAACAAAGTCTTGGTTATAGTATCAGAAGCTGGAACAACTGAGTAAAGTGAGACTTCAAACAGCAACAGTCTGTAGTAGAATGGTAATGCAGTAAGTACTTACTGGAATCCGCTGACAAAAAGGATGTGTTGTGACCAAAGAGCCGCAGGCTTTTGTTTGTTTGCAAAGCTCCAGTCTGAATAGGGGAGGTGTCCAGGTGCACACTGAATCTGTAGGCAGACTTCCAGGATATGCTGCAGGAAGTGGCTCTAATGAAACCAGGGGAGGTTCCTCAATAACAAGCAATGAGCAAAGCAGCTAGGATGCTTATAAAGGAACACAACAGGCAGTTCTTAAAGGGACAGGCTGTAAAGAGATACTGATATTATGACAAAAGCGAACCTGAGTGTAATCTCCCCTACCTTTCAATAGCGAATTCTAACCAATCCTGAGGTTGTGTAACGCACACATTCTCAATGTAGCCTATACGACTTGAATATCTGTTATTGGTCGTAACAGGTCGTGTGACACATCACGTGATTTGGATTTCGTTGACAAATTCTTATAATCACACGCCTCTCTCCTCCTATTGGACCATAGTGCTTGATCACCTGACTGTCAAAACGTAAACAGTTACTATGTTTATTTCCTCATGTTGACAGATATAATTTTTCCACATACTTAATCGTTCATCAAATTACATATTTGGTAAATGTAACTATTTTCCTATATCAAATGCTGTGTTGATTTAGTATGAACACCGTTATATATCATTCCAACTATTAGTATAGTCTCTAACGATACTGATTATCTTATAGGTTATGTGTCAGATCCTGCACCAATACTGTTCTATTATCGCAGTCCTCATATGACTGAGTATACGCATATGTTATATAAACAAACTTCACTTGCACTTCTTGTGCTTCAAATCAATTATTATTACTAGTGGGATTAGACAATATACAAGTACTCTGATATACTTGCTTATTGTTAATCTCAGATGTACTTGCATATTGTTAATCTCTGATATACTTGCTTATTGTTAATCTCAGATGTACTTGTCTATTGTTAATCTCTGATATGCTTGTGTATTGTTAATCTCAGATATACTTGCGTATTGTTAATCTCAGATGTACTTGTCTATTGTTAATCTCTGATATGCTTGTGTATTGTTAATCTCAGATATACTTGTGTATTGTTAATCTCAGATATACTTGTGTATTGTTAATCTCAGATATACTTGTGTATTGTTAATGTCAGATATACTTGTGTATTGTTAATGTCAGATATACTTGTGTATTGTTAATCTCAGATATACTTGTGTATTGTTAATCTCAGATATAATTGTGTATTGTTAATCTCAGATATAATTGTGTATTGTTAATCTCAGATATACTTGTGTATTGTTAATCTCAGATATACTTGTGTATTGTTAATCTCAGATATACTTGTGTATTGTTAATCTCTGATATACTTGTGTATTGTTAATCTCTGATATACTTGTGTATTGTTAATCTCAGATATACTTGTGTATTGTTAATCTCTGATATACTTGTGTATTGTTAATCTCAGATATACTTGTGTATTGTTAATCTCAGATATACTTGCTTATTGTTAATCTCAGATATACTTGTGTATTGTTAATCTCAGATATACTTGTGTATTGTTAATCTCTGATATACTTGCGTATTGTTAATCTCTGATATACTTGCGTATTGTTAATCTCAGATATACTTGTGTATTGTTAATCTCAGATATACTTGTGTATTGTTAATCTCTGATATACTTGTGTATTGTTAATCTCAGATATACTTGCTTATTGTTAATCTCAGATATACTTGTGTATTGTTAATCTCAGATATACTTGTGTATTGTTAATCTCAGATATAATTGTGTATTGTTAATCTCAGATGTACTTGTGTATTGTTAATCTCAGATATACTTGTGTATTGTTAATCTCAGATATACTTGTGTATTGTTAATCTCAGATATACTTGTGTATTGTTAATCTCAGATATACTTGTGTATTGTTAATCTCAGATATACTTGTGTATTGTTAATCTCAGATATACTTGTGTATTGTTAATCTCAGATATAATTGTGTATTGTTAATCTCAGATATACTTGTGTATTGTTAATCTCAGATATACTTGTGTATTGTTAATCTCAGATATACTTGTGTATTGTTAATCTCTGATATACTTGTGTATTGTTAATCTCTGATATACTTGTGTATTGTTAATCTCAGATATACTTGTGTATTGTTAATCTCTGATATACTTGTGTATTGTTAATCTCAGATATACTTGTGTATTGTTAATCTCTGATATACTTGTGTATTGTTAATCTCAGATATACTTGCTTATTGTTAATCTCAGATATACTTGTGTATTGTTAATCTCAGATATACTTGTGTATTGTTAATCTCAGATATACTTGCTTATTGTTAATCTCAGATATACTTGCTGTATTGTTAATCTCTGATATACTTGTGTATTGTTAATCTCAGATATACTTGCTTATTGTTAATCTCAGATATACTTGTGTATTGTTAATCTCAGATATACTTGTGTATTGTTAATCTCAGATATACTTGTGTATTGTTAATCTCAGATATACTTGGTGTATTGTTAATCTCAGATATACTTGTGTATTGTTAATCTCAGATATACTTGTGTATTGTTAATCTCAGATATACTTGTGTATTGTTAATCTCAGATATACTTGTGTATTGTTAATCTCAGATATACTTGCTGTATTGTTAATCTCAGATATACTTGCTTATTGTTAATCTCAGATATACTTGTGTATTGTTAATCTCAGATATACTTGGTATTGTTAATCTCGATATTATTGTGTATGTTAATCTCAGATATACTTGTGTATTGTTAATCTCAGATATACTTGTGTATTGTTAATCTCAGATATACTTGTGTATTGTTAATCTCAGATATACTTGTGTATTGTTAATCTCAGATATACTTGTGTATTGTTAATCTCAGATATACTTGTGTATTGTTAATCTCAGATATACTTGTGTATTGTTAATCTCAGATATACTTGGTGTATTGTTAATCTCAGATATACTTGTGTATTGTTAATCTCAGATATACTTGTGTATTGTTAATCTCAGATATACTTGTGTATTGTTAATCTCAGATATACTTGTTTATTGTTAATCTCAGATATACTTGTTTATTGTTAATCTCAGATATACTTGTGTATTGTTAATCTAGTATAATTGTGTATTGTTTAATCTAGATATACTTGTGTATTGTTAATCTTCAGATATACTTGTGTATTGTTAATCTCAGATATACTTGTGTATTGTTAATCTCAGATATACTTGTGTATTGTTAATCTCAGATATACTTGCGTATTGTTAATGTCAGATATACTTGCGTATTGTTAATTTCTGATATACTTGCGTATTGTTAATTTCTGATATACTTGCGTATTGTTAATTTCTGATATACTTGCGTATTGTTAATTTCTGATATACTTGCGTATTGTTAATCTCAGATATACTTGTGTATTGTTAATCTCAGATATACTTGCGTATTGTTAATCTCATGATTCTTCGTATTGTTAATCCAGATTACTTGCTGTATTGTTTAATCTCAGTATACTTGTGTATTGTTAATCTCAGATATACTTGTGTATTGTTAATCTCAGATATACTTGTGTATTGTTAATCTCAGATATACTTGTGTATTGTTAATCTCAGATATACTTGTGTATTGTTAATCTCAGATATACTTGTGTATTGTTAATCTCAGATATACTTGTGTATTGTTAATCTCAGATATACTTGTGTATTGTTAATCTCAGATATACTTGTGTATTGTTAATCTCAGATATACTTGTGTATTGTTAATCTCAGATATACTTGTGTATTGTTAATCTCAGATATACTTGTGTATTGTTAATCTCAGATATACTTGTGTATTGTTAATCTCAGATATACTTGTGTATTGTTAATCTCAGATATACTTGTGTATTGTTAATCTCAGATATACTTGTGTATTTGT
>NC_069508.1:1062823-1067823 GCF_027579735.1 Bombina bombina
CTCCTGCACGTCTCTGTGCACATCTCGCCCTCTTCTGCACGTGTCTCTCTGTGCACATCTCGCCCACTTCTGCACATCTCTCTCTGTACACATCTCGCCCTCTCCTGCATGTCTCTCTCTGTGCACATCTCCCCCACTTCTGCACGTCTCTCTCTCTACACATCTCGCCACAGCTCTTTCTAGGTACATGTATTTTTCGGTTTACATCTTGGTTACTGTGCACATCTCGTCCTCTTCTGCACGTGTCTGTACACATCTCGCCCTCTTCTGCACGTGTCTCTCTGTGCACATCTCGCCCTCTTCTGCACGTCTCTGTACACATCTCGCCCTCTTCTGCACGTGTCTCTCTGTGCACATCTCGCCCTCTTCTGCACGTGTCTCTCTCTGCACATCTCGCCCTCTTCTGCACATGTCTCTCTGTACACATCTCGCCCTCTCCTGCACGTCTCTCTGTACACCTCACCCTCTCCTGCACGTCTCTCTCTGTACACATCTCACCCTCTTCTGCACGTCTCTCTCTGTGAACATCTCGCCCTCTCCTGCACGTCTCTCTGTGCACATCTCACCCTCTCCTGCAGGTCTCTCTGTACACATCTCGCCCTCTTCTGCACATGTCTCTCTGTACACATCTCGCCCTCTCCTGCACGTCTCTCTGTACACCTCACCCTCTCCTGCACGTCTCTCTCTGTACACATCTCGCCCTCTTCTGCACGTCTCTCTCTGTGCACATCTCGCCCACTTCTGCACGTCTCTCTCTGTGCACATCTGGCCCTCTCCTGCACGTCTCTCTGTGCACATCTCGCCCTCTCCTGCAGGACTCTCTGTACACATCTCACCGTCTTCTGCACGTGTCTGTCTGTGCACATCTCGCCCACTTCTGCACGTCTCTCTCTGTACACATCTCGCCCTCTTCTGCACGTCTCTCTCTGTACACATCTCGCCCTCTCCTGCACGTCTCTCTGTACACATCTCACCCTCTTCTTCACGTCTCTCTCTGTGCACATCTCACCCTCTTCTGCACGTCTCTCTCTGTACACATCTCGCCCTCTCCTGCACGTCTCTCTGTACACCTCACCCTCTCCTGCACGTCTCTCTCTGTACACATCTCGCCCTCTCCTGCACGTCTCTCTGTACACATCTCACCCTCTTCTGCACGTCTCTCTCTGTGAACATCTCGCCCTCTCCTGCACGTCTCTCTGTACACATCTCGCCCTCTCCTGCACGTCTCTCTGTACACCTCACCCTCTCCTGCACGTCTCTCTCTGTACACATCTCACCCTCTTCTTCGATGTCTCTCTCTGTGCACATCTCGCCCTCTCCTGCACGTCTCTCTGTACACATCTCACCCTCTTCTGCACGTCTCTCTCTGTGAACATCTCGCCCTCTCCTGCACGTCTCTCTGTGCACATCTCGCCCTCTTCTGCACGTCTCTCTCTGTGCACATCTCGCCCTCTCCTGCATGTCTCTCTGTGCACATCTCGCCCTCTTCTGCACGTTTCTCTCTGTGCACATCTAACCCTCTCCTGCACATCTCTCTCTGTACACATCTCGCCCTCTTCTGCACGTCTCTCTCTGTGCACATCTCGCCCTCTTCTGCACGTCTCTTTCTGTACACATCTCGCCCTCTTCTGCACGTCTCTCTGTGCACATCTCACCCTCTCCTGCTCGTCTCTCTCTGTACACATCTCGCCCTCTTCTGCACGTCTTTCTCTGTGCACATCTCGTCCTCTTCTGCACGTCTCTCTCTCTGTGCACATCTCGTCCTCTTCTTCACGTCTCTCTGTACACATCTCGCCACAGCTCTTTCTGGGTACATGTATTTTTCGGTTTACATCTTGGTTACTGTGCACAAAAACATAATTTTTGCTTATCAGATAAATTTATTTCTCTTGTGATGTATCGAGTCCACGGATTCATCCTTACTTGTGGGATATTCTCCTCCCCTACAGGAAGTGGCAGAGAGAGCACCCACAGCATTACTGTCTATATAGCTCCACCCCCCAGTCATTCGACCGAAGGCTAGGAAGAAAAAGGAGAAACTATAGGGTGCAGTGGTGACTGAAAGTTTAAAAATAAAAATATATATGCCTGTCTTAATAAACAGGGCGTGGATTCGATACATCACAAGAGAAATAAATTTATCAGGTAAGCATAAATTCAGTTTTCTCTTGTAAGATGTATCGAGTCCACGGATTCATCCTTACTCGTGGGATACCAATACCAAAGCTTTAGGACACGGATGAAGGGAGGGACAAGACATGGACCTTAAACGGAAGGCACCACTGCTTTTAGAACCTTTCTCCCAAAAATAGCCTCCAAAGAAGCAAAAGTATCAAATTTGTAAAATTTGGAAAAAGTATGAAACGAAGACCAAGTAGCCGCATTACAAATCTGTAACAGAAGCCTCATTTTTAAAAGCCCATGTGGAAGCCACTGCTCTGGTAGAATGAGCAGTAATTCTTTCAGGAGGCTGCTGGCCAGCAGTCTCATAAGCCAAACGGATGATGCTTTTCAGCCAAAAGGAAAGAGAGGTAGCCGTAGCCTTCTGACCTCTCCGCTTACCAGAATAAACAACAAACAATGAAGATGTTTGACGGAAATCTTTAGTTGCTTGTAAGTAGAACTTTAAAGCACGAACCACATCAAGATTGGGCAACAGACGTTCCTTCTTTGAAGAAGGATTAGGACACAGTGAAGGAACAACAATCTCTTGATTGATATTCTTATAAGAAACAACCTTAGGAAGAAACCCAGGTTTGGTACGCAAAACCACCTTATCTGCATGGAAAATAAGATAAGGGGAATCACACTGTAAAGCATATAGCTCAGAAACTCTTTGAGCCGAAGAGATAGCTACTAAAAACAAAACTTTCAAGATAGAAGCTTAATATCCATGGAATGCATAGGTTCAAACGGAACCCCTTGAAGAACTTTAAGAACTAAATTTAGGCTCCATGGCGGAGCAACAGGTTTAAATACAGGCTTGATTCTGACCAAAGCCTGACTAAATGCTCGAACGTCTGGGACATCTGCCAGACGTTTGTGTAGAAGAATAGACAAAGGAATTATAAGGAACTAGCTGATAATCCCTTCTCCAAACCTTCTTGGAGAAAAGACAATATTCTAGGAATCCTAATCTTACTCCACGAGTAACCTTTGGATTCACACCAATAAAGATATTTGCGCCAAATCTTATGATAGATCTTCCTGGTGACAGGCTTTCTAGCCTGAATCAGGGTATCAATGACCGACTCAGAGAAACCACGCTTTGATAGAATCAGGCGTTCAATCTCCAAGCAGTCAGACGCAGAGAAATTAGATTTGGATGCGTGAACAGACCTTGGATTAGAAGGTCCTACCTCATTGGCAGAGTCCATGGTAGAACCAAGGACATGTCCACTAGGTCTGCATACCAAGTCCTGCGTGGCCATGCAGGTGCTATCAGAATCACTGAAGCTCTCTCCTGCTTTATTCTGGCAACCAGACGTAGAAGGAGAGGAAATACATAGGCCAGATTGAAGGACCAAGGCACTGCTAGAGCATCTATCTGTACCGCCTTGGGATCCCGGGACCTGGACCCGTAACGAGAAAGTTTGGCATTCTGACGGGACGCTATCAGATCCAATTCTGGAGTGCCCCATAGCTGAATCAGCTGGGCAAATACCTCCGGATGGAGTTCCCACTCCCCCAGATGAAAAGTCTAACGACTTAGGAAATCCGCCTCCCAGTTCTCTACTCCTGGGATGTGGATTGCTGAGAGATGGCAAGAGTGATCCTCTGCCCATCGGATTATTTTGGTTACCTCCATCATCGCTAGAGAACTCCTTGTTCCTCCTTGATGATTGATATAAGCTACAGTCGTGATTTTGTCCGACTGAAACCTGATGAATTTGGCCGCAGCAAGCTGAGGCCACGCCTGAAGCGCATTGAATATCGCTCTCAGTTCTAGAATATTTATCGGGAGAAGAGATTCCTCCCGAGACCATAAGCCCTGTGCTTTCAGGGAGTTCCAGACTGCATCCCAGCCTAGCAGGCTGGTATCTGTCATTACAATGAGCCACTCTGGCCTGCGGAAACACATTCTTTGAGACAGGTGGTCCTGAGACAACCACCAGAGAAGAGAATCTCTGGTCTCCTGGTCCAGATGCAGTTGAGGAGACAAATCTGCATAATCCCCATTCCACTGTTTGAGCATGCATAGATGTAGTGGTCTGAGGTGTAGGCGGGCAAAAGGAACTATGTCCATTGCCGCTACCATGAGTCCGATTAACTCCATATACTGAGCCACTGATGGCTGAGGAATGGAATGAATAGCTCGGCAAGTGGTTAAGAGCTTTGATTTTCTGACCGCCATCAGAAATATTTTCATTTCTACCGAGTCTATCAGAGTCCCTAGGAAGGAAACTCTTATAAGAGGGAAGAGAGAACTCTTTTTTTATGTTCACCGTCCACCCGTGAGATCTCAGAAAAGCCAACACAATGTCCGTGTGAGACTTGGATAGCTGGAAAGTTGACGCCTGAAATAAGATGTCGTCTAGATAAGGCGCCACTGCTATGCCCCGTGGTCGTAGAACCGCCAGAAGGGACCCTAGCACCCTTGTGAAAATTCTGTGAATAGGGATGTGTAGATACGCATCCTTTAAGTCCACGGTGGTCATATATTGACCCTCCTGGATCAGAGGTAGAATAGACAGAATAGTCTCCATCTTGAATGATGGAACTTTGAGGAACTTGTTTAGAATTTTGAGATCCAAGATTGATCTGAAAGTTCCCTCTTTTTTGGAAACCACAAACAGGTTTGAGTAAAAACCTAGCCCCTGTTCCTCTTTTGGGACTGGGCGGATCACCCCCATGGTATGTAGGTCTTCTACACAGTGTAAGAACGCCTCTCTCTTTGTCTGTTTACAGACAATCGAGAAATGTGAAAAGTCCCCCTTGAAATTCCAAAAGGAACGAAAATTATTTTGTTTGTTCCTCATCTTATTTGATCTATCCTGAGG
>NC_069508.1:1072823-1157013 GCF_027579735.1 Bombina bombina
TATGCATGAGTTTGTGTGTGTGCATGTGTGTATATGCATGAGTTTGTGTCTGTGTGTGTGTGTATATGCATGAGTTTATCTGTATGTGTGTGTGTATATGCATGAGTTTGTGTGTGTGCATGTGTGTATATGCATGAGTTTGTGTCTGTGTGTGTGTGTATATGCATGAGTTTGTCTGTATGTGTGTATATGCATGAGTTTGTGTGTGTGTGTGTATATGCATGAGTTTATCTGTATGTGTGTGCATGTGTGTATATGCATGAGTTTGTATGTGTGTATATGCATGAGTTTGTCTGTATGTGTGTGTATGTGTGTATATGCATGAGTTTGTATGTGTGTATATGCATGAGTTTGTCTGTATGTGTGTATATGCATGAGTTTGTCTGTATGTGTGTGCATGTGTGTATATGCATGAGTTTGTATGTGTGTATATGCATGAGTTTGTCTGTATGTGTGTATATGCATGAGTTTGTATGTGTGTATATGCATGAGTTTGTCTGTATGTGTGTATATGCATGAGTTTGTCTGTATGTGTGTATATGCATGAGTTTGTCTGTATGTGTGTATATGCATGAGTTTATCTGTATGTGTGTGTGTATATGCATGAGTTTGTCTGTATGTGTGTATATGCATGAGTTTATCTGTATGTGTGTGTGTATATGCATGAGTTTGTGTCTGTGTGTATATGCATGAGTTTGTGTCTGTGTGTGTGTGTATATGCATGAGTTTGTGTGTGTGTGTGCATGTGTGTATATGCATGAGTTTGTGTGTGTGTGTATATGGATGAGTTTGTATGTGTGTGTGTGTGCGCATGAATTTGTGTCTGTGTGTGTGTGTATATGCATGAGTTTGTGTCTGTGTGTATATGCATGAGTTTGTGTCTGTGTGTGTGTGTATATGCATGAGTTTGTGTGTGTGTATATGCATGAGTTTGTATGTGTGTGCATGTGTGTATATGGATGAGTTTGTATGTGTGTGTGTGCGCATGAGTTTGTGTCTGTGTGTGTGTGTATATGCATGAGTTTGTGTCTGTGTGTATATGCATGAGTTTGTGTCTGTGTGTGTGTGTATATGCATGAGTTTGTGTGTGTGTATATGCATGAGTTTGTGTGTGTGTGTATATGCATGAGTTTATCTGTATGTGTTTGTATATGCATGAGTTTGTGTGTGTGCATGTGTGTATATGCATGAGTTTGTGTCTGTGTGTGTGTGTATATGCATGAGTTTATCTGTATGTGTGTGTGTATATGCATGAGTTTGTGTGTGTGCATGTGTGTATATGCATGAGTTTGTGTCTGTGTGTGTGTGTATATGCATGAGTTTGTCTGTATGTGTGTATATGCATGAGTTTATCTGTATGTGTGTGTGTATATGCATGAGTTTGTGTCTGTGTGTATATGTATGAGTTTGTGTCTGTGTGTGTGTGTATATGCATGAGTTTGTGTGTGTGTGTGCATGTGTGTATATGCATGAGTTTGTGTGTGTGTGTATATGCATGAGTTTGTGTCTGTGTGTGTGTGTATATGCATGAGTTTATCTGTATGTGTGTGTGTATATGCATGAGTTTGTGTGTGTGCATGTGTGTATATGCATGAGTTTGTGTGTGTGCATGTGTGTATATGCATGAGTTTGTGTCTGTGTGTGTGTGTATATGCATGAGTTTGTGTGTGTGTGTGTATATGCATGAGTTTATCTGTATGTGTGTGCATGTGTGTATATGCATGAGTTTGTATGTGTGTGCATGTGTGTATATGCATGAGTTTGTCTGTATGTGTGTATATGCATGAGTTTGTATGTGTGTGCATGTGTGTATATGCATGAGTTTGTATGTGTGTATATGCATGAGTTTGTCTGTATGTGTGTGCATGTGTGTATATGCATGAGTTTGTCTGTATGTGTGTATATGCATGAGTTTGTCTGTATGTGTGTATATGCATGAGTTTGTATGTGTGTATATGCATGAGTTTGTCTGTATGTGTGTATATGCATGAGTTTGTCTGTATGTGTGTATATGCATGAGTTTGTCTGTATGTGTGTGTGTGTGCATGTGTGTATATGCATGAGTTTGTCTGTATGTGTGTGCGTGTGTGTATATGCATGAGTTTGTACGTGTGTGCATGTGTGTATATGCATGAGTTTGTCTGTATGTGCATATGCATGAGTTTGTATGTGTGTGCATGTGTGTATATACATGAGTTTGTCTGTATGTGCATATGCATGAGTTTGTATGTGTGTGCGTGTGTGTATATGCATGAGTTTGTATGTGTGTGCATATGCATGAGTTTGTATGTGTGTGCATGTGTGTATATGCATGAGTTTGTGTGTGTGTGCATGTGTGTATATGGATGAGTTTGTATGTGTGTGTGTGCGCATGAGTTTGTGTCTGTGTGTGTGTGTATATGCATGAGTTTGTGTCTGTGTGTATATGCATGAGTTTGTCTGTATGTGTGTGCATGTGTGTATATGCATGAGTTTGTACGTGTGTGCATGTGTGTATATGCATGAGTTTGTACGTGTGTGCATGTGTGTATATGCATGAGTTTGTCTGTATGTGTGTGCATGTGTGTATATGCATGAGTTTGTACGTGTGTGCATGTGTGTATATGCATGAGTTTGTACGTGTGTGCATGTGTGTATATGCATGAGTTTGTCTGTATGTGTGTGTATATGTGTATATGCATGAGTTTGTACGTGTGTGCATGTGTGTATATGCATGAGTTTGTCTGTATGTGTGCATGTGTGTATATGCATGAGTTTGTACGTGTGTGCATGTGTGTATATGCATGAGTTTGTACGTGTGTGCATGTGTGTATATGCATGAGTTTGTATGTGTGTGCATGTGTGTATATGCATGAGTTTGTGTCTGTGTGTGCACATGTGTATATGCATGAGTTTGTGTATATGCATGAGTTTGTATGTGTGTGCACGTGTGTATATGCATGAGTTTGTATGTGTGTGCACGTGTGTATATGCATGAGTTTGTATGTGTGTGCACGTGTGTATATGCATGAGTTTGTATGTGTGTATATGCATGAGTTTGTCTGTATGTGTGTATATGCATGAGTTTGTATGTGTGTATATGCATGAGTTTGTCTGTATGTGTGTATATGCATGAGTTTGTCTGTATGTGTGTATATGCATGAGTTTGTCTGTATGTGTGTATATGCATGAGTTTGTCTGTATGTGTGTATATGCATGAGTTTGTATGTGTGTATATGCATGAGTTTGTGTGTGTGTGCATGTGTGCATATGCATGAGTGTGTATGTGTGTGTGCATGTGTGTATATGCATGAGTTTGTGTGTGTGTATATGCATGAGTTTGTGTGTGTGTATATGCATGAGTGTATATGCATGAGTTTGTGTGTGTGTATATGCATGAGTTTATCTGTATGTGTGTGCATGTGTGTATATGCATGAGTTAGTATGTGTGTGCATGTGTGTATATGCATGAGTTTGTACGTGTGTGCATGTGTGTATATGCATGAGTTTGTCTGTGTGTGTGTATATGCATGAGTTTGTGTGTGTGTGTATATGCATGAGTTTGTATGTGTGTGCATGTGTGTATATGCATGAGTTTGTATGTGTGTGTGCATGTGTGTATATGCATGAGTTTGTATGTGTGTGCATGTGTGTATATGCATGAGTTAGTATGTGTGTGCATGTGTGTATATGCATGAGTTTGTATGTGTGTGTGTATATGCATGAGTTTGTGTGTGTGTGTATATGCATGAGTTTGTATGTGTGTGCATGTGTGTATATGCATGAGTTTGTATGTGTGTGTGCATGTGTGTATATGCATGAGTTTGTATGTGTGTGCATGTGTGTATATGCATGAGTTTGTATGTGTGTGTGTATATGCATGAGTTTGTGTGTGTGTGTATATGCATGAGTTTGTATGTGTGTGCATGTGTGTATATGCATGAGTTTGTATGTGTGTGTGCATGTGTGTATATGCATGAGTTTGTGTGTGTGTATATGCATGAGTTTATCTGTATGTGTGTGCATGTGTGTATATGCATGAGTTTGTATGTGTGTGCATGTGTGTATATGCATGAGTTTGTGTGTGTGTATATGCATGAGTTAGTATGTGTGTGCACGTGTGTATATGCATGAGTTTGTATGTGTGTGCATGTGTGTATATGCATGAGTTTGTATGTGTGTGCATGTGTGTATATGCATGAGTTTGTGTGTGTATATGTATGAATTTGTGTGTGAGTGCATGTGTGTATATGCATGAGTTTGTGTGTGTGCATGTGTGTATATGTATGAATTTGTGTGTGAGTGCATGTGTGTATATGCATGAGTTTGTATGTGTGTGTGCATGTGTGTATATGCATGAGTTTGTATGTGTGTGCATGTGTGTATATGCATGAGTTTGTGTGTGTGCACGTGTGTATATGCATGAGTTTGTATGTGTGTGCATGTGTGTATATGCATGAGTGTGTGTGTGTGTGCATGTGTGTATATGCATGAGTGTGTGTGTGTGCATGTGTGTATATGCATGAGTGTGTGTGTGTGTGTGTATGAGTTTGTATGTGTGTGTGCATGTGTGTATATGCATGAGTTTGTATGTGTGTGCATGTGTGTATATGCATGAGTGTGTGTGTGTGTGTGTGTGTATGAGTTTGTATGTGTGTGTGCATGCATGTGTGTATATGCATGAGTCTGTATGTGTGTGTGTGTGTGTATATGCATGAGTTTGTCTGTATGTGTGTGTGTGTGTGTATATGCATGAGTTTGTCTGTATGTGTGTGTGTGTGTGTATATGCATGAGTTTGTCTGTATGTGTGTGTGTGTGTGTATATGCATGAGTTTGTCTGTATGTGTGTATGTGTGTATATATGCATGAGTTTGTATGTGTGTGCATGTGTGTATATACATGAGTTTGTATGTGTGTGCATGTGTGTATATGCATGAGTTTGTCTGTATGTGTGTGCATGTGTGTATATGCATGAGTTTATCTGTATGTGTGTGCATGTGTGTATATGCATGAGTTTGTATGTGTGTGCACGTGTGTATATGCATGAGTTTGTATGTGTGTGCACGTGTGTATATGCATGAGTTTGTATGTGTGTGCACGTGTGTATATGCATGAGTTTGTATGTGTGTGCACGTGTGTATATGCATGAGTTTGTATGTGTGTGCACGTGTGTATATGCATGAGTTTGTATGTGTGTGCACGTGTGTATATGCATGAGTTTGTATGTGTGTGCACGTGTGTATATGCATGAGTTTGTATGTGTGTGCACGTGTGTATATGCATGAGTTTGTATGTGTGTGCACGTGTGTATATGCATGAGTTTGTATGTGTGTGCACGTGTGTATATGCATGAGTTTGTATGTGTGTGCACGTGTGTATATGCATGAGTTTGTATGTGTGTGCACGTGTGTATATGCATGAGTTTGTATGTGTGTGCACGTGTGTATATGCATGAGTTTGTATGTGTGTGCACGTGTGTATATGCATGAGTTTGTCTGTATGTGTGTGCATGTGTGTATATGCATGAGTTTGTATGTGTGTGTGTGCATGTGTGTATATGCATGAGTTTGTATGTGTGTGCACGTGTGTATATGCATGAGTTTGTATGTGTGTGCACGTGTGTATATGCATGAGTTTGTCTGTATGTGTGTGCATGTGTG
Organism: Bombina bombina; assembly: GCF_027579735.1. NCBI lineage: Eukaryota > Metazoa > Chordata > Amphibia > Anura > Bombinatoridae > Bombina > Bombina bombina. The sequence goes on from NC_069508.1 coordinate 1,078,464, forward strand.
TATATGCATGAGTTTGTATGTGTGTGCACGTGTGTATATGCATGAGTTTGTGTATATGCATGAGTTTGTATGTGTGTATATGCATGAGTTTGTGTATATGCATGAGTTTGTCTGTATGTGTGTGCACGTGTGTATATGCATGAGTTTGTCTGTATGTGTGTGCATGTGTGTATATGCATGAGTTTGTATGTGTGTGCATGTGTGTATATGCATGAGTTTGTGTATATGCATGAGTTTGTATGTGTGTATATGCATGAGTTTGTCTGTATGTGTGTGCATGTGTGTATATGCATGAGTTTGTATGTGTGTGCATGTGTGTATATGCATGAGTTTGTCTGTATGTGTGTATATGCATGAGTTTGTCTGTATGTGTGTGCATGTGTGTATATGCATGAGTTTGTATGTGTGTGCATGTGTGTATATGCATGAGTTTGTGTATATGCATGAGTTTGTCTGTATGTGTGTGTATGTGTGTATATGCATGAGTTTGTCTGTGTGTGCATGTGTGTATATGCATGAGTTTGTGCGTGTGTATATGCATGAGTTTGTATGTGTGTGCATGTGTGCATATGCATGAGTTTGTCTGTATGTGTGTGTGTATATGCATGAGTTTGTATGTGTGTGTGCATGTGTGTATATGCATGAGTTTGTATGTGTGTGCATGTGTGTATATGCATGAGTTTGTCTGTATGTGTGCATGTGTGTATATGCATGAGTTTGTCTGTATGTGTGCATGTGTGTATATGCATGAGTTTGTCTGTATGTGTGCATGTGTGTATATGCATGAGTTTGTATGTGTGTGCATGTGTGTATATGCATGAGTTTGTGCGTGTGTATATGCATGAGTTTGTATGTGTGTGCATGTGTGCATATGCATGAGTTTGTATGTGTGTGCATGTGTGTATATGCATGAGTTTGTCTGTATGTGTGCATGTGTGTATATGCATGAGTTTGTCTGTATGTGTGCATGTGTGTATATGCATGAGTTTGTATGTATGTGCATGTGTGTATATGCACGAGTTTGTCTGTATGTGTGTGCATGTGTGTATATGCATGAGTTTGTGTGTGTGTATATGCATGAGTTTGTCTGTATGTGTGCATGTGTGTATATGCATGAGTTTGTGTGTGTGCATGTGTGTATATGTATGAATTTGTGTGTGTGTGTATGTGTATATATGCATGAGTCTGTATGTGTGTGTGTGCATGTGTGTATATGCATGAGTTTGTCTGTATGTGTGTATATGCATGAGTTTGTATGTGTGTGCATGTGTGCATATGCATGAGTTTGTCTGTATGTGTGTGTGTATATGCATGAGTTTGTCTGTATGTGTGTGCATGTGTGTATATGCATGAGTTTGTCTGTGTGTGCATGTGTGTATATGCATGAGTTTGTGCGTGTGTATATGCATGAGTTTGTATGTGTGTGCATGTGTGTATATGCATGAGTTTGTATGTGTGTGCATGTGTGTATATGCATGAGTTTGTATGTGTGTGCATGTGTGTATATGCATGAGTTTGTATGTGTGTGCATGTGTGTATATGCATGAGTTTGTACGTGTGTGCATGTGTGTATATGCATGAGTTTGTCTGTATGTGTGTGCATGTGTGTATATGCATGAGTTTGTACGTGTGTGCATGTGTGTATATGCATGAGTTTGTACGTGTGTGCATGTGTGTATATGCATGAGTTTGTCTGTATGTGTGTGTATGTGTGTATATGCATGAGTTTGTACGTGTGTGCATGTGTGTATATGCATGAGTTTGTACGTGTGTGCACGTGTGTATATGCATGAGTTTGTATGTGTGTGCATGTGTGTATATGCATGAGTTTGTGTCTGTGTGTGCACATGTGTATATGCATGAGTTTGTGTATATGCATGAGTTTGTATGTGTGTGCACGTGTGTATATGCATGAGTTTGTATGTGTGTGCACGTGTGTATATGCATGAGTTTGTATGTGTGTGCACGTGTGTATATGCATGAGTTTGTATGTGTGTATATGCATGAGTTTGTCTGTATGTGTGTATATGCATGAGTTTGTATGTGTGTGCATGTGTGTATATGCATGAGTTTGTCTGTATGTGTGTATATGCATGAGTTTGTATGTGTGTATATGCATGAGTTTGTCTGTATGTGTGTATATGCATGAGTTTGTCTGTATGTGTGTATATGCATGAGTTTGTCTGTATGTGTGTATATGCATGAGTTTGTCTGTATGTGTGTATATGCATGAGTTTGTCTGTATGTGTGTATATGCATGAGTTTGTATGTGTGTATATGCATGAGTTTGTATGTGTGTATATGCATGAGTTTGTCTGTATGTGTGTATATGCATGAGTTTGTCTGTATGTGTGTATATGCATGAGTTTGTCTGTATGTGTGTATATGCATGAGTTTGTCTGTATGTGTGTATATGCATGAGTTTATCTGTATGTGTGTGCATGTGTGTATATGCATGAGTTTGTATGTGTGTGCATGTGTGTATATGCATGAGTTTATCTGTATGTGTGTGCATGTGTGTATATGCATGAGTTTGTGTCTGTGTGTGTGTGTATATGCATGAGTTTGTCTGTATGTGTGTATATGCATGAGTTTGTCTGTATGTGTGTATATGCATGAGTTTATCTGTATGTGTGTGCATGTGTGTATATGCATGAGTTTGTATGTGTGTGCATGTGTGTATATGCATGAGTTTATCTGTATGTGTGTATATGCATGAGTTTGTCTGTATGTGTATATATGCATGAGTTTGTCTGTATGTGTGTATATGCATGAGTTTGTATGTGTGTGCACGTGTGTATATGCATGAGTTTGTATGTGTGTATATGCATGAGTTTGTCTGTATGTGTGTATATGCATGAGTTTGTCTGTATGTGTGTATATGCATGAGTTTGTCTGTATGTGTGTATATGCATGAGTTTGTCTGTATGTGTGTATATGCATGAGTTTGTATGTGTGTATATGCATGAGTTTGTGTGTGTGTGCATGTGTGCATATGCATGAGTGTGTATGTGTGTGTGCATGTGTGTATATGCACGAGTTTGTGTGTGTGTATATGCATGAGTTTGTGTGTGTGTATATGCATGAGTGTATATGCATGAGTTTGTGTGTGTGTATATGCATGAGTTTGTGTGTGTGTATATGCATGAGTTTGTGTGTGTGTATATGCATGAGTGTATATGCATGAGTTTGTGTGTGTGTATATGCATGAGTTTATCTGTATGTGTGTGCATGTGTGTATATGCATGAGTTAGTATGTGTGTGCATGTGTGTATATGCATGAGTTAGTATGTGTGTGCATGTGTGTATATGCATGAGTTTGTATGTGTGTGTGTATATGCATGAGTTTGTGTGTGTGTGCATGTGTGTATATGCATGAGTTTGTGTATATGCATGAGTTTGTGTATATGCATGAGTTTGTCTGTATGTGTGTGCATGTGTGTATATGCATGAGTTTGTATGTGTGTGCATGTGTGTATATGCATGAGTTTGTCTGTGTGTGCGTGTGTGTATATGCATGAGTTTGTGCGTGTGTATATGCATGAGTTTGTGCGTGTGTATATGCATGAGTTTGTATGTGTGTGCATATGCATGAGTTTGTATGTGTGTGCATGTGTGTATATGCATGAGTTTGTCTGTGTGTGCATGTGTGTATATGCATGAGTTTGTCTGTGTGTGCATGTGTGTATATACATGAGTTTGTCTGTATGTGTGCATGTGTGTATATGCATGAGTTTGTATGTATGTGCATGTGTGTATATGCACGAGTTTGTCTGTATGTGTGTGTGTGTGCATGTGTGTATATGCATGAGTTTGTCTGTATGTGTGCATGTGTGTATATGCATGAGTTTGTATGTATGTGCATGTGTGTATATGCACGAGTTTGTCTGTATGTGTGTGCATGTGTGTATATGCATGAGTTTGTGCGTGTGTGTGTGTGTATATGCATGAGTTTGTATGTGTGTGCATGTGTGTATATGCATGAGTTTGTCTGTATGTGTGCATGTGTGTATATGCATGAGTTTGTATGTGTGTGCATGTGTGTATATGCATGAGTTTGTGTGTGTGTGTATATGCATGAGTTTGTGTGTGTGCATGTGTGTATATGTATGAATTTGTGTGTGAGTGCATGTGTGTATATGCATGAGTTTGTGTGTGTGCATGTGTGTATATGTATGAATTTGTGTGTATATGCATGTGTGTATATGCACGGGTTTGTCTATATGTGTGTGTGTGTGCATGTGTGTATATGCATGAGTTTGTCTGTATGTGTGTGTGTGCATGTGTGTATATGCATGAGTTTGTATGTGTGCATGTGTGTATATGCATGAGTTTGTATGTGTGTGTATATGCATGAGTTTGTATGTGCATGTGTGTGTGTATATGCATGAGTTTGTATGTGCATGTGTGTGTGTATATGCATGAGTTTGTATGTGTGTGCATGTGTGTATATGCATGAGTTTGTATGTGTGCATGTGTGTATATGCATGAGTTTGTATGTGTGTGTATATGCATGAGTTTGTATGTGCATGTGTGTGTGTATATGCATGAGTTTGTATGTGCATGTGTGTGTGTATGCATGAGTTTGTATGTGTGTGTGTGTATATAAATAAGTTTGTGTGTGCATGTGTGTATATGCTTGAGTTTGTGTGTGTGCATGTGTGTATATGCATGAGTTTGTGTGTGTGCATGTGTGTATATGCATGAGTTTGTGTGTGTGCATGTGTGTATATGCTTGAGTTTGTGTGTGTGTGCATGTGTGTATATGCATGAGTTTGTGTGTGTGCATGTGTGTATATGCATGAGTTTGTGTGTGTGCATGTGTGTATATGCTTGAGTTTGTGTGTGTGTGCGTGTGTGTATATGCTTGAGTTTGTGTGTGTGTGCATGTGTGTATATGCATGAGTTTGTGTGTGTGCATGTGGGTATATGCTTGAGTTTGTGTGTGTGTGCATGTGTGTATATGCTTGAGTTTGTGTGTGTGTGCATGTGTGTATATGCATGAGTTTGTATGTGTGTGTGTATATGCATGAGTTTGTGTCTGTGTGTGTATATGCATGAGTTTGTATGTGTGTGCATGTGTGTATATGCATGAGTTTGTATGTGTGTGCATGTGTGTATATGCATGCGTTTGTGTCTGTGTGTGCACATGTGTATATGCATGAGTTTGTGTATATGCATGAGTTTGTATGTGTGTGCATGTGTGTATATGCATGAGTTTGTATGTGTGTGCACGTGTGTATATGCATGAGTTTGTATGTGTGTGCACGTGTGTATATGCATGAGTTTGTATGTGTGTGCACGTGTGTATATGCATGAGTTTGTATGTGTGTGCACGTGTGTATATGCATGAGTTTGTATGTGTGTGCACGTGTGTATATGCATGAGTTTGTATGTGTGTGCACGTGTGTATATGCATGAGTTTGTATGTGTGTGCACGTGTGTATATGCATGAGTTTGTATGTGTGTGCACGTGTGTATATGCATGAGTTTGTATGTGTGTGCACGTGTGTATATGCATGAGTTTGTATGTGTGTGCACGTGTGTATATGCATGAGTTTGTCTGTATGTGTGTGCATGTGTGTATATGCATGAGTTTGTATGTGTGTGCATGTGTGTATATGCATGAGTTTGTGTATATGCATGAGTTTGTATGTGTGTATATGCATGAGTTTGTGTATATGCATGAGTTTGTATGTGTGTGCATGTGTGTATATGCATGAGTTTGTCTGTGTGTATGTGCATGTGTGTATATGCATGAGTTTGTATGTGTGTGCATGTGTGTATATGCATGAGTTTGTCTGTATGTATGTGCATGTGTGTATATGCATGAGTTTGTCTGTATGTGTGTGTATGTGTGTATATGCATGAGTTTGTATGTGTGTGCATGTGTGTATATGCATGAGTTTGTCTGTATGTGTGTGCGTGTGTGTATATGCATGAGTTTGTATGTGTGTGCATGTGTGTATATGCATGAGTTTGTCTGTATGTGTGTGTGTGTGTGTATATGCATGAGTTTGTCTGTATGTGTGTGTGTGTGTATGTGTGTATATATGCATGAGTTTGTCTGTGTGTATGTGCATGTGTGTATATGCATGAGTTTGTATGTGTGTGCATGTGTGTATATGCATGAGTTTGTCTGTATGTATGTGCATGTGTGTATATGCATGAGTTTGTCTGTATGTGTGTGTATGTGTGTATATGCATGAGTTTGTATGTGTGTGCATGTGTGTATATGCATGAGTTTGTATGTGTGTGTGTGCATGTGTGTATATGCATGAGTTTGTCTGTATGTGTGTATATGCATGAGTTTGTATGTGTGTGTGTGCATGTGTGTATATGCATGAGTTTGTCTGTATGTGTGTATATGCATGAGTTTGTATGTGTGTATATGCATGAGTTTGTCTGTATGTGTGTGTGTGTGTATATGCATGAGTTTGTCTGTATGTGTGTGTGCATGTGTGTATATGCATGAGTTTGTCTGTGTGTGCGTGTGTATATGCATGAGTTTGTGCGTGTGTATATGCATGAGTTTGTATGTGTGTGCATGTGTGCATATGCATGAGTTTGTCTGTGTGTGCATGTGTGTATATGCATGAGTTTGTGCGTGTGTATATGCATGAGTTTGTATGTGTGTGCATGTGTGTATATGCACGGGTTTGTCTATATGTGTGTGCATGTGTGTATATGCATGAGTTTGTCTGTATGTGTGCATGTGTGTATATGCATGAGTTTGTCTGTATGTGTGCATGTGTGTATATGCATGAGTTTGTATGTATGTGCATGTGTGTATATGCACGAGTTTGTCTGTATGTGTGTGCATGTGTGTATATGCATGAGTTTGTGCGCGTGTGTGTGTGTATATGCATGAGTTTGTATGTGTGTGCATGTGTGTATATGCATGAGTTTGTATGTGTGTGCATGTGTGTATATGCATGAGTGTGTGTGTGTGTATATGCATGAGTTTGTGTGTGTGCATGTGTGTATATGTATGAATTTGTGTGTGTGTGTATGTGTATATGCATGAGTTTGTGTGTGTGCATGTGTGTATATGTATGAATTTGTGTGTGTGTGTATATGCATGAGTTTGTGTGTGTGCATGTGTGTATATGCATGAGTTTGTACGTGTGTGCATGTGTATATATGCATGAGTTTGTATGTATATGCATGTGTGTATATGCACGGGTTTGTCTATATGTGTGTGCATGTGTGTATATGCATGAGTTTGTCTGTATGTGTGTGTGTGCATGTGTGTATATGCATGAGTTTGTATGTGTGCATGTGTGTATATGCATGAGTTTGTATGTGCATGTGTGTGTGTATATGCATGAGTTTGTATGTGTGCATGTGTGTATATGCATGAGTTTGTATGTGCATGTGTGTGTGTATATGCATGAGTTTGTATGTGCATGTGTGTGTGTATGCATGAGTTTGTATGTGTGTGTGTGTATATAAATAAGTTTGTGTGTGCATGTGTGTATATGCTTGAGTTTGTGTGTGTGCATGTGTGTATATGCATGAGTTTGTGTGTGTGCATGTGTGTATATGCATGAGTTTGTGTGTGTGCATGTGTGTATATGCATGAGTTTGTGTGTGTGCATGTGTGTATATGCATGAGTTTGTGTGTGTGCATGTGTGTATATGCATGAGTTTGTGTGTGTGCATGTGTGTATATGCATGAGTTTGTGTGTGTGTGCGTGTGTGTATATGCTTGAGTTTGTGTGTGTGTGCATGTGTGTATATGCATGAGTTTGTGTGTGTGCATGTGTGTATATGCATGAGTTTGTGTGTGTGCATGTGTGTATATGCTTGAGTTTGTGTGTGTGTGCATGTGTGTATATGCTTGAGTTTGTGTGTGTGTGTGTATATGCATGAGTTTGTCTGTATGTGTGCATGTGTGTATATGCATGAGTTTGTATGTGTGTGCATGTGTGTATATGCTTGAGTTTGTGTGTGTGTATATGCATGAGTTAGTATGTGTGTGCATGTGTGTATATGCATGAGTTTGTGTGTGTGCATGTGTGTATATGCTTGAGTTTGTGTGTGTGTGCGCATATGCATAAGTTTGTGTGTGTGTGCGGATGTGTGTATATGCATAAGTTTGTGTGTGTATGTGTGTATATGCATAAGTTTGTATGTGTGTGTGCATGTGTGTATATGCATAAGTTTGTGTGTGTATGTGTGTATATGCATAAGTTTGTGTGTGTATGTGTGTATATGCATACGTTTGTGTGTGTATGTGTGTATATGCATAAGTTTGTATGTGTGTGTGCATGTGTGTATATGCATGAGTTTGTATGTGTGTGTGCATGTGTGTATATGCATAAGTTTGTGTGTGTGTGCGCATGTGTGTATATGCATAAGTTTGTGTGTGTATGTGTGTGCATGTGTGTATATGCATGAGTTTGTGTGTGTGTGCATGTGTGTATATGCATGAGTTTGTATGTGTGTGTGCATGTGTGTATATGCATAAGTTTGTGTGTGTGTGCGCATGTGTGTATATGCATAAGTTTGTGTGTGTGTGCGGATGTGTGTATATGCATAAGTTTGTGTGTGTATGTTTGTATATGCATGAGTTTGTATGTGTGTGCATGTGTGTATATGCATAAGTTTGTGTGTGTGTGCGCATGTGTGTATATGCATAAGTTTGTGTGTGTGTGCGCGCATGTGTGTATATGCATAAGTTTGTGTGTGTATGTGTGTATATGCATGAGTTTGTGTGTGTGCATGTGTGTATATGGATGAGTTTGTGTATGTTTGTGTGTGTATATGCATGACTTTGTGTATGTGTGTGCATGTGTGTATATGCATAAGTTTGTGTGTGTGTGCATGTGTGTATATGGATGGGTTTGTGTATGTTTGTGTGTGTATATGCGTGTGTGTGTGTGTATATGCAAGAGTTTGTCTGTGCGTGTGTATATGCATGTGTGTGTGTGTGTGTATGCATGAGTTTGTCTGTGCGTGTGTATATGCATGAGTTTGTGTGTGTGTGCATGCATGTGTATGTGTGTATACATGTGTGCGTGTGCATGTGTATATGCATGTGTGTGTGTGTGCATGTGTGTATATGTCTGTGTGTGTGCGTGCATGTGTGTGTGTGCGCGTGTATGCATGTGTGTGTGTGTGTGTATGCATGTGTATGTGTGTGTATGCATGTGTATGTGTGTATGCATGTGTGTGTTTATGTGTGTATATGTTTGTATGTATGTGTGTGTGTATGCATGTGTGTATATGCTTGTGTGCATGTGTGTGTGTATGCATGTGTGTGTATGCATGCATGTGTGTGTGTGTATGCATGCATGTGTGTATGCATGTGTGTGTGTGTGTATGCATGTGTGCGTATGCATGTGTGTGTATGCATGCATGTGTGTGTGCATGTGTGTGTGTATGCATGTGTGTGTATGCATGTGTGTGTGTATGCATGTGTGTGTATGCATGTGTGTGTGTATGCATGTGTGTGTGTATGCATGTGTGTGTGTGTGCATGTGTGTGTATGCATGTGTGTGTGTATGCATGTGTGTGTGTATGCATGTGTGTGTGTATGCATGTGTGTGTGTATGCATGTGTGTGTGTATGCATGTGTGTGTGTATGCATGTGTGTGTGTATGCATGCATGTGTGTGTGTGTATGCATGTGTGTGTTTGCGCATGTGTGTATATGTTTGTATGCATGTGTATGTATGTGTGTGTGTGTGTATGCGTATGCATGTGTGTGTGTGTATGCGTGTGTATGCATGTGTGTATATGTTTGTATGCATGTGTATGTATGTGTGTGTGTGTGTGTATGCGTATGCATGTGTGTGTGTGTATGCGTGTGTATGCATGTGTGTATATGTTTGTATGCATGTGTATGTATGTGTGTGTGTGTGTATGCGTATGCATGTGTGTGTGTGTATGCGTGTGTATGCATGTGTGTGTATGCATGCATGTGTGTGCATGCATGTGTGTGTATGCATGTGTGTGTATGTATGCGTGTGTGTGTATGCATGCATGTGTGTGCATGCATGCGTGTGTGCATGCATGCATGTGTGTGCGCATGCATGCATGTGTGTATGCATGTGTGTGTGTGTGTGCGCATGTGTATGCATGTATCTCACATGGACGTGGGAGCCTATTCACACTATATGTAATGATTTCAGACCCTGGCCCTGCAACTGCTGACATTAAGCAGTAGGAGCACTGTGATTGTGCACTAATGTTGCGTTATTTGTAATGACACTATGAACATTTCTGTGTGTTTTGCAGGCTAACGGAGGGTGGCAGGAGGCAGCTACCCCTTCTTCTGTGACTTCCCCTACAGAAGAACCTGGCAGCGTACACTCTGATACATCTAACTGAGCAACTGCTCATTAACTTCAGCACGAGATCCCGGCCTATCACTTTGACTGCCAGACAGACAGATGCCACACTTTGACATGGAATCAGTAAAAGAAAAAGAAAAAAAAAGGAACTTTTTCGCCAGACAACGTTGTCCTCAACACCTCAATGAAAAAATGTCTCTTATTTTGATTCTCATCAAACCTTGTCTGAATAAGAGATAAGTGGAACATTCAAGACGTGTAGCAGAATCAAAGCATAGACAACAGCTACAACAACATGTCGCTATCTTTATACATATTGCAAAATATAACAAAAACACAAATGCTTTGTACACTTATTCAGACCTCCATCATCTGTGTCACCACTTAAGGTCTCTTCCCCTTACAACAAGCAAAAGTTATCCTGCAGATACCATTGCAGTTATTGTGGTACAACCAAATGTGACCTGGTGACCAATTTGACATTTTCAGTAATAACTCCTATTAACAAACAAACCAAGATGCAGCCTTCAGGTAAATGGTTTGTTCAGCAAATTCACTATAACTTCAGGGAGTGTTGAGGAAATACTGGTGAACGACCTCAAGGATGGTTCTGTCCTGGCTTTCCCCAATCATTAATCTCAAAACACAGCTATGTCCATCGGTGTCCAAGTTTTCTTTGGGGAATGAGCCTTTTGTGCCAAGTGCAATCTCCATGATGTTTATATTTCTCTTTCTACCAAATTGTAAACTAACTTAATACCTGGAACATGTCCTCAGTAACATATAGATCCCTTAGACATTGGTCCTTTAGCTCCTCTGCCCTTCTTTCCGTCCATAGATGGGGAATGTGTTTCCTACCCCCAAAGAAATGTTCTAGTCCCATTAAACTGTAGGGACAAGTCTACATCACATTGTATCACATCTTCACCTGAGCCCTCTCCAACCTCCTATAAACAACAAACTATCTACTTCACCACATCAGTAGGGACAAGTCTACATCACATTGTATCACATCTTCACCCGAGCCCTCTCTAACTTATAAACAACAAACTATCTACTTCACCAAATCAGTAAGGACAAGTGTACACCACATTATATCACATCTTCACCCGAGCCCTCTCTAACCTCTTCCTATAAACAACAAACTATCTACTTCACTACATCACATCTTATCACATTTTCACTCGAGCCCTCTCCAACCTCCTATAAACAACAAACTATCTACTTCACCACATCAGTAGGGACAAGTCTACATCACATTGTATCACATCTTCACCGAGCCCTCTCTAACCTCTTATAAACAACAAACTATCTACTTCACCACATCAGTAGTAACAAGTGTACGCCACATTGTATCACATCTTCACCGAGCCCTCTCTAACCTCTTATAAACAACAAACTATCTACTTCACCACATCAGTAGGGACAAGTCTACATCACATTGTATCACATCTTCACCCGAGCCCTCTCTAACCTCCTATAAACAACAAACTATTTACTTCACCACATCAGTAGGGACATGTCTACATCACATCTTATCACATTTTCACTCGAGCCCTCTCCAACCTCCTATAAACAACAAACTATCTACTTCACCACATCAGTAGGGACAAGTCTACATCACATTGTATCACATCTTCACCCTAGCCCTCTCTAACCTCCTATAAACAACAAACTATCTACTTCACCACATCAGTAGGGACAAGTCTACATCACATCTTATCACATCTTCACCCGAGCCCTCTCTAACCTCCTATAAACAACAAACTATCTACTTCACCACATCAGTAGGGACAAGTCTACATCACATTGTATTACGTCTTCACCCGAGCCCTCTCTAACCTATAAACAACAAACTATCTACTTCACCACATCAGTAGGGACAAGTCTACATCACATTCTATCACATCTTCACCCGAGCCCTCTCTAACCTCCTATAAACAACAAACTATCTACTTCACCACATCAGTAGGGACAAGTCTACATCACATTGTATTACGTCTTCACCCGAGCCCTCTCTAACCTATAAACAACAAACTATCTACTTCACCAGATCAGTAGGGACAAGTCTACATCACATCTTATCACATCTTCACCCGAGCCCTCTCTAACCTCCTATAAACAACAAACTGTCTACTTCACCACATCAATAGGGACAAGTGTACGCCACATTGTATCACATCTTCACCCGAGCCCTCTCTAACCTCTTATAAACAACAAACTATCTACTTCATCACATCAGTAGGGACAAGTCTACATCACATTGTATCACATCTTCACCCGAGCCCTCTCTAACCTCTTATAAACAACAAACTATCTACTTCATCACATCAGTAGGGACAAGTCTACATCACATTGTATCATATCTTCACCCGAGCCCTCTCTAACCTCCTATAAACAACAAACTGTCTACTTCACCACATCAATAGGGACAAGTGTACGCCACATTGTATCACATCTTCACCGAGCCCTCTCTAACCTCTTATAAACAACAAACTATCTACTTCACCACATCAGTAGGGACAAGTCTACATCACATTGTATCACATCTTCACCAGAGCCCTCTCTAACCGCCTATAAACAACAAACTATCTACTTCACCACATCAGTAGTAAAAAGTGTACGCCACATTGTATCACATCTTCACCGAGCCCTCTCTAACCTCTTATAAACAACAAACTATCTACTTCACCACATCAGTAGGGACAAGTCTACATCACATTGTATCACATCTTCACCCGAGCCCTCTCTAACCTCCTATAAACAACAAACTATCTACTTCACCACATCAATAGGGACAAGTGTATGCCACATTGTATCACATCTTCACCCGAGCCCTCTCTAACCTCCTATAAACAACAAACTATCTACTTCACCACATCAGTAGGGACATGTCTACATCACATTGTATCACATCTTCACCCGAGCCCTCTCTAACCTCCTATAAACAGCAAACTATCTACTTCACCACATCAGTAGGGACAAGTCTACATCACATCTTATCAAATTTTCACCCGAGCCCTCTCTAACCTCCTATAAACAACAAACTGTCTACTTCACCACATCAATAGGGACAAGTGTACGCCACATTGTATCACATCTTCACCGAGCCCTCTCTAACCTCTTATAAACAACAAACTATCTACTTCACCACATCAGTAGGGACAAGTCTACACCACATTGTATCACATCTTCACCCGAGCCCTCTCTAACCTATAAACAACAAACTATCTACTTCACCACATCAGTAGGGACAAGTCTACATCACATTGTATCACATCTTCACCCGAGCCCCCTCTAACCTCTTATAAACAACAAACTATCTACTTCATCACATCAGTAGGGACAAGTCTACATCACATTGTATCACATCTTCACCCGAGCCCTCTCTAACCTCCTGTAAACAACAAACTGTCTACTTCACCACATCAATAGGGACAAGTGTACGCCACATTGTATCACATCTTCACCGAGCCCTCTATAACCTCTTATAAACAACAAACTATCTACTTCACTACATCAGTAGGGACAAGTCTACATCACATTGTATCACATCTTCACCCGAGCCCTCTCTAGCCTCTTATAAACAACAAACTATCTACTTCATCACATCAGTAGGGACAAGTCTACATCACATCTTCACCCGAGCCCTCTCTAACCTCCTATAAACAACAAACTGTCTACTTCACCACATCAATAGGGACAAGTGTACGCCACATTGTATCACATCTTCACCGAGCCCTCTCTAACCTCTTATAAACAACAAACTATCTACTTCACCACATCAGTAGGGACAAGTCTATATCACATTGTATCACATCTTCACCCGAGCCCTCTCTAGCCTCTTATAAACAACAAACTATCTACTTCACCACATCAGTAGGGACATGTCTACATCACATCTTATCACATTTTCACTCGAGCCCTCTCCAACCTCCTATAAACAACAAACTATCTACTTCACCACATCAGTAGGGACAAGTCTACATCACATTGTATCACATCTTCACCCGAGCCCTCTCTAACCTCCTATAAACAACAAACTATCTACTTCACCACATCAGTAGGGACAAGTCTACATCACATTGTATCACATCTTCACCGAGCCCTCTCTAACCTCCTATAAACAACAAACAATCTACTTCAACACATCAGTAGGGACAAGTCTACATCACATCTTATCACATCTTCACCCGAGCCCTCTCTAACCTCCTATAAACAACAAACTGTCTACTTCACCACATCAATAGGGACAAGTGTACGCCACATTGTATCACATCTTCACCCGAGCCCTCTCTAACTTCTTATAAACAACAAACTATCTACTTCACCACATCAGTAGGGACAAGTCTACATCACATTGTATCACATCTTCACCCGAGCCCCCTCTCTAACCTCCTATAAACAACAAACTATCTACTTCACCACATCAGTAGGGACAAGTGTACGCCACATTGTATCACATCTTCACCCGAGCCCTCTCTAACCTCCTATAAACAACAAACTATCTACTTCACCACATCAGTAGGGACAAGTCTACATCACATTGTATCACATCTTCACCCGAGCCCTCTCTAACCTCCTATAAACAGCAAACTATCTACTTCACCACATCAGTAGGGACAAGTCTACATCACATCTTATCAAATTTTCACCCGAGCCCTCTCTAACCTCCTATAAACAACAAACTATCTACTTCACCACATCAGTAGGGACAAGTCTACATCACATTGTATCACATCTTCACCCGAGCCCTCTCTAACCTCCTATAAACAACAAACTGTCTACTTCACCACATCAGTAGGGACAAGTCTACATCACATTGTATCACATCTTCATCCGAGCCCTCTCTAACCTCCTATAAACAACAAACTATCTACTTCACCACATCAGTAGGGACAAGTCTACATCACATTGTATCACATCTTCACCCGAGCCCTCTCTAACCGCCTATAAACAACAAACTATCTACTTCATCACATCAGTAGGGACAAGTCTACATCACATTGTATCACATCTTCACCCGAGCCCTCTCTAACCTCTTATAAACAACAAACTGTCTACTTCACCACATCAGTAGGGACAAGTCTACATCACATTGTATCACATCTTCATCCGAGCCCTCTCTAACCTCCTATAAACAACAAACTATCTACTTCACCACATCAGTAGGGACAAGTCTACATCACATTGTATCACATCTTCACCCGAGCCCTCTCTAACCGCCTATAAACAACAAACTATCTACTTCATCACATCAGTAGGGACAAGTCTACATCACATTGTATCACATCTTCACCCGAGCCCTCTCTAACCTCTTATAAACAACAAACTGTCTACTTCACCACATCAGACATATAATTCCCTCTGCTGTTGCCCAGATTGAGACCTATTTCCACTTCATGGATCATTTTCTGACCATGTCAGATTTGTCTGACAGTTTTACAAAGGATCCCGGCAAGTATCATCAAGTCAAGTCTGATACCAAATAGTTTGCACAGAGGTAAGACGAACACCAGGGAGTGATCACAAAACTTGTGGTTCGTCAGTTATATCTGAGATTAAAACATTATGCTGGATGTATATTCTGAAGAAGAAAAGACTAAAATACGTATAAAAGAAAAAAAAGACATCAAAAGCCAAAAACTTGTCCAGTTCAGAGATCACATGTTTTGCATGAAAATAGTTTCGGACTTCAATTTTGTGTCTTTCATATTTTTACTTAGTTTTAATAAAAAAAAACTACCTATATGGAATTTAACACCTCACATTTGTGAGTTGAAATGAATGGGGGGAGGGGGTATACACACGGGACGATTTCTTTCTGATGTTTTATACAGATAGCTTTAGGTCTGCTAGCAACTAGTGAGCTAATATATCAGAATAAAACCTATGGGAACTCATTGGGTCAATAAAGGCACATATGTAGAATAGGCAGAGCTAATAATTACATCATAACATGTTTGTATAACTTTTAGTTTGGTTTTCTGACAAATAGGAAACAACTCCTGGCACCAGTCAGAAACCTACCTGAGAGGTTGTGCCTGTCTATAGCACTTCACAGGGACTAACCTACCTGAGAGGTTGTGCCTGTCTATAGCACTTCACAGGGACTAACCTACCTGAGAGGTTGTGCCTGTCTATAGCAGTTCACATGGACTAACCTACCTGAGAGGTTGTGCCTGTCTATAGCACTTCACAGGGACTAACCTACCTGAGAGGTTGTGCCTGTCTATAGCACTTCACAGGGACTAACCTACCTGAGAGGTTGTGCCTGTCTATAGCACTTCGCAGGGACTAACCTACCTGAGAGGTTGTGCCTGTCTATAGCACTTTGCAGGGACTAACCTACCTGAGAGGTTGTGCCTGTCTATAGCACTTCACAGGGACTAACCTACCTGAGAGGTTGTGCCTGTCTATAGCACTTTGCAAGGACTAACCTACCTGAGAGGTTGTGCCTGTCTATAGCACTTCACATGGACTAACCTACCTGAGAGCTTTTGCCTGTCTATAGCACTTCACAGGGACTAACCTACCTGAGAGGTTGTGCCTGTCTATAGCACTTTGCAAGGACTAACCTACCTGAGAGGCTGTGCTTGTCTATAGCACTTCACAGGACTAACCTACCTGAGAGGTTGTGTCTGTCTATAGCACTTCACATGGACTAACCTACCTGAGAGGTTGTGCTTGTCTATAGCACTTCACATGGACTAACCTACCTGAGAGGTTGTGTCTGTCTATAGCACTTCACAGGGACTAACCTACCTGAGAGGTTGTGTCTTTCTATAGCACTTCACAGGGACTAACCCACCTGAGAGGTTGTGCCTGTGTATAGCACTTTGCAGGGACTAACCTACCTGAGAGGTTGTGCCTGTGTATAGCACTTTGCAGGGACTAACCTACCTGAGAGGTTGTGCCTATCTATAGCACTTCACATGGACTAACCTACCTGAGAGGTTGTGCTTGTCTATAGCACTTCACATGGACTAACCTACCTGAGAGGTTGTGCCTGTCTATAGCACTTCACATGGACTAACCTACCTGAGAGGTTGTGCCTGTCTATAGCACTTCACATGGACTAACCTACCTGAGAGGTTGTGCTTGTCTATAGCACTTCACATGGACTAACCTACCTGAGAGGTTGTGTCTGTCTATAGCACTTCACAGGGACTAACCTACCTGAGAGGTTGTGTCTGTCTATAGCACTTCACAGGGACTAACCCACCTGAGAGGTTTTGCCTGTGTATAGCACTTTGCAGGGACTAACCTACCTGAGAGGTTGTGCCTATCTATAGCACTTCACATGGACTAACCTACCTGAGAGGTTGTGCCTATCTATAGCACTTCACATGGACTAACCTACCTGAGAGGTTGTGCTTGTCTATAGCACTTCACATGGACTAACCTACCTGAGAGGTTGTGCCGGTCTATAGCACTTCACATGGACTAACCTACCTGAGAGGTTGTGCCTGTCTATAGCACTTCACATGGACTAACCTACCTGAGAGGTTGTGCTTGTCTATAGCACTTCACATGGACTAACCTACCTGAGAGGTTGTGTCTGTCTATAGCACTTCACAGGGACTAACCTACCTGAGAGGTTGTGTCTGTCTATAGCACTTCACAGGGACTAACCCACCTGAGAGGTTGTGCCTGTGTATAGCACTTTGCAGGGACTAACCTACCTGAGAGGTTGTGCCTGTGTATAGCACTTTGCAGGGACTAACCCACCTGAGAGGTTGTGCCTGTGTATAGCACTTTGCAGGGACTAACCTACCTGAGAGGTGCCTGTCTATAGCACTTTGCAGGGACTAACCTACCTGAGAGGTTGTGCCTGTGTATAGCACTTTGCAGGGACTAACCTACCTGAGAGGTTGTGCCTGTGTATAGCACTTTGCAGGGACTAACCTACCTGAGAGGTTGTGCCTGTGTATAGCACTTTGCAGGGACTAACCTACCTGAGAGGTTGTGCCTGTCTATAGCACTTTGCAGGGACTAACCTACCTGAGAGGTTGTGCCTGTCTATAGCACTCTGCAGGGACTAACCTACCTGAGAGGTTGTGCCTGTCTATAGCACTTCACAGGGACTAACATACCTGAGAGGTTGTGCCTGTCTATAGCACTTTGCAGGGACTAACATACCTGAGAGGTTGTGCCTGTCTATAGCACTTTGCAGGGACTAACCTACCTGAGAGGTTGTGCCTATCTATAGCACTTCATATGGACTAACCTACCTGAGAGGTTGTGCCTGTCTATAGCACTTCACATGGACTAACCTACCTGAGAGGTTGTGCCTATCTATAGCACTTCACAGGGACTAACCTACCTGAGAGATTGTGCCTGTCTATAGCACTTCACATGGACTAACCTAACTGAGAGGTTGTGTCTGTCTATAGCACTTCCCACCCCACTAATGATTGGCACCATCGCTGGTAGATGCAGAGGAGGCCACAGAGTGCTTAAGGTTGCTTAAAAAAGGGTTTTGCAGGAGGCATCACTGCAACACCCTGAAAGCGTCTGGAAGCGATCACGAGTCCCTGCAAAGTGCTATACACAGGCACAACCTCTCAGGTAGGTTAGTCCCTGCAAAGTGCTATACACAGGCACAACCTCTCAGGTGGGTTAGTCCCTGTGAAGTGCTATAGACAGGCACAACCTCTCAGGTAGGTTAGTCCATGTGAAGTGCTATAGACAGGCACAACCTCTCAGGTAGGTTAGTCCCTGTGAAGTGCTATAGACAGGCACAACCTCTCAGGTAGGTTAGTCCATGTGAAGTGCTATAGACAGGCACAACCTCTCAGGTAGGTTAGTCCATGTGAAGTGCTATACACAGGCACAACCTCTCAGGTAGGTTAGTCCCTGTGAAGTGCTATAGACAGACACAACCTCTCAGGTAGGTTAGTCCCTGTGAAGTGCTATAGACAGACACAACCTCTCAGGTAGGTTAGTCCATGTGAAGTGCTATAGACAGGCACAACCTCTCAGGTAGGTTAGTCCATGTGAAGTGCTATAGATAGGCACAACCTCTCAGGTAGGTTAGTCCCTGCAAAGTGCTATACACAGGCACAACCTCTCAGGTAGGTTAGTCCCTGCAAAGTGCTATACACAGGCACAACCTCTCAGGTGGGTTAGTCCCTGTGAAGTGCTATAGAAAGACACAACCTCTCAGGTAGGTTAGTCCATGTGAAGTGCTATAGACAGGCACAACCTCTCAGGTAGGTTAGTCCCTGTGAAGTGCTATAGATAGGCACAACCTCTCAGGTAGGTTAGTCCCTGCAGAGTGCTATACACAGGCACAACCTCTCAGGTGGGTTAGTCCCTGTGAAGTGCTATAGACAGACACAACCTCTCAGGTAGGTTAGTCCATGTGAAGTGCTATAGACAGGCACAACCTCTCAGGTAGGTTAGTCCATGTGAAGTGCTATAGACAAGCACAGCCTCTCAGGTAGGTTAGTCCTTGCAAAGTGCTATAGACAGGCACAACCTCTCAGGTAGGTTAGTCCCTGTGAAGTGCTATAGACAGGCAAAAGCTCTCAGGTAGGTTAGTCCATGTGAAGTGCTATAGACAGGCACAACCTCTCAGGTGGGGTGTGTATAGCACTTTGCAGGGACTAACCTACCTGAGAGGTTGTGCCTGTGTATAGCACTTTGCAGGGACTAACCCACCTGAGAGGTTGTGTCTGTCTATAGCACTTTGCAGGGACTAACCTACCTGAGAGGTTGTGCCTGTCTATAGCACTTTGCAGGGACTAACCTACCTGAGAGGTTGTGCCTGTGTATAGCACTTTACAGGGACTAACCTACCTGAGAGGTTGTGCCTGTCTATAGCACTTCACATGGACTAACCTACCTGAGAGGTTGTGCCTATCTATAGCACTTTGCAGGGACTAACCTACCTGAGAGGTTGTGCCTGTGTATAGCACTTTGCAGGGACTAACCTACCTGAGAGGTTGTGCCTGTGTATAGCACTTCACATGGACTAACCTACCTGAGAGGTTGTGCCTATCTATAGCACTTTGCAGGGACTAACCTACCTGAGAGGTTGTGCCTGTGTATAGCACTTTGCAGGGACTAACCTACCTGAGAGGTTGTGCCTATCTATAGCACTTTGCAGGGACTAACCTACCTGAGAGGTTGTGCCTGTGTATAGCACTTTGCAGGGACTAACCTACCTGTTTATTAGGTGTAGTATATAGTCGTGTGAATTTGCTGTAATTAGTAAAACAGTTTTTGGCTCATTTTGCCCACACCATGAAGCACTGACTATTCCCTGAACATCACAGATCTAAGGATGCTACACATTTAAAGGGCCATAAAACCCTAATTGTTTCTTTCATGATTCAGATTTTAAAAAACTTTACAATTTAATTATATTATCAGATGTACTTCCTTCTCTTTGTATTCTTCATTGAAGGAGCAGCAGTGCACTACTGGGAAATAGCTGAACACATTGGGTGAGCCAATTACAACAGGCCTATATGTGCAGCCACCAATAAGCAACTAGATCCCAGTTTGCTGCTCCTAAGTCTACCTAGGTATGCTTTTCAACAAAAGATAACAAGTGAACAAAGCAAATTAAACAATAGAAGTGAATTGAAAAGTTTTTTAACCCCTTAACGACCAAGGATGTGCCAGACACATCCTACAAAATACAGTTGTTAACGACCAATGACGTGCCTGACACGTCCTCAAGGGTTTCAAGTGCTGGAAGCAATCGTGATCGCTTCCAGACGCTTTCAGGGTGTTGCAGTGATGCCTCCTGCAAAACCCTTTTTTAAGCAACCTTAAGCACTCTGTGGCCTCCTCTGCATCTACCAGCGATGGTGCCAATCATTAGTGGGGTGGGAGGGAGGCGGGTAAGCGGCCCATCGCTAGTGAAGTTCCGGTTCAGGGTGGATGATGGGTCCTGGTGCATGTGGGGCCGCTACAGTGCAATAATAAGTGTAAGAGAAGGAGGGAGAGCGAGGGGGGGAAATAAGTGTTAGGACAGGGATCTGGGTGGGGGTATCCAGTGAAAAAGTTGTCAGGAGCACCAAAAAGAGAGTTAAAAAGCCAAACTTTATTGATTAACAAAAGGGTTAATTAACCCCCAGGGTAAGAGTGATAGAAAACAATTGAAAAACAGAAAACAAAAAGGCTGACCGGTTTCGGCGTCTGCCTTAATCCTAGCCTGCTTAAAAACTGTTTGTGAGATTCCAGTTTAAAAACCCTCCTCTGTGATTCAATTGGTTGAGGTGTTCACACCTACACCTCATTTAACCAATAGTGTCTTTCTATAATCTTTCATTTTTAACCAAAACACCTGTGTTCCCATAGTAACTGAATAGTTGACAGGTTCGTCACTAAGGGCACAAGAGAATAACTGATACAAATAAGTGATCAAATGTATAAATAGATTAACATCGATAATGTGTTGAGAGTTGTATTTAATGTTTCTACATTATTTCTTTATTTAGTGTTTCTATATTCCTGCTTTGTTACCAGCCCCTCGCCACTTTTAAACATTTAAGTAAGGAGAACATAACATTTGTTTCGTGTGCTCTGTTTAATGCGTGGCTGATCGGAGCATTACTTGTGGCTACTCCTGCTAAAGCTAAAAGTGCCTAACTCACAGATCCCTAGTGTAACGCTATCTACCACTCTAACGTGAACAAAGATACATGCTGCTCTCAGTCCCCGATATTCGTACTGACTAAATTTTTTTTGTTTACTATCCTGACGTATTATTCCTTCCTTCCTCTCCACCTATAGAACGTGTATTGCTCTCAGTGTTCATTGGCTCAATATCGGTCCAGTGAGATGAATGGGAAAGGAGGGGTGAGTCTGGTAGAACTAACCATTTCCTGTCCCTGCGATCACTTATTTATGCAGCTGAAGTATCTCGCAGCTGAAGTATCTCGCTATTGCCTGTACTGCCTACTAGCCAATAAATTCCATACGTTAAAGTGGCTATCGTCGTATTAACACTTTGTTTACATATTATATATTATATTATATCGATGTCACTCAATTCACCTACACTTGCTTACTACACTGACCAAACTTAGCCAATGAATTCCAAACATTAGAAGTGGCTATTGTTGTATTAACACTTTGTTTACATATTATATCGATGTCCCTAAGCTGCCTGTAGATGAAAGACGTTAGACTTTCACTCAATTCACCAACACTTGCTAACTACACTGACCAAATGTATAAACAGGCAACTCCAACACTGATTCTGCATAACACTTGCTTTGACAATTTTAATTATCAGTTGTTTGTTATAATTGCCTGTATAAATTGGCCTATAACACAATTTGAAATTCTTTTAGATCCTGCTACTCAATTCTTTTTTGTAACCAACTTGAATGTAATGTGAAACTTACTTATTGGAATAATTTCCAAGAACTGTCGTCTACAATCAACAATTTAGGGGTTAGTGGTTAGGAGGCGGGGGGGGGGGTTTGGGGGGGGGAGAGGGGAGAGGAGCAGGGGGGGGGAGGGGGAGGTAGGAGGGGGAGGGGAGAATGGGGGGGGGGGAAGAGGGAGAGGGGAAAAATGGTTGGGCTGGGAGAAGGGTTCGGGGGGGGGGATAATGAGGAAAGGGGTGGGAGGTGAAGAAGTCTTATATGTTAAATTACCAGAAGTTGATAAGATCAAACTCTGAGTTCAGACCTTCTGGAACCCTGGTTCTCAACCGGAATATCCAGAAGGCCTCTCTCTCACCCAGTTTTCGGGTTCTGTCTTCCCCTCTGTTCTGTATGGGGACCCTCTCAATTATGGTCCATGCGAAAAACCTTAGGTCTTTTTGGTGTAAGACCGAAAAGTGATTGATCAGGGGTGTTGTCAGTACCCCTGCTTTTATTCTGACTCTTGCCTCCCTGGTCGTTAGACCTACATATTGGAGGGCACAATGTGTACATGATATTAAGTATATCACAAAATTTTACCGACAATTTAAGCAAAGGCTCTTTTGGAAGGTTTCACCCGTGACCAGGGACCTGAACGTGTCCCCTACTGTCACTCTTTCACAAGCCTTGCAAGAAAGAAAGTATCTGAAGGTTCCATTTAATCTCAGCCAGGCGGAGCCACTTGCTTCCTCCCGTTTTAGTTTAGTAGGGGCTATTATGTTACCTATCGTTCGATTCCTTTTGTATGTGAACCGTATACCTTCCCCTACTGTTGCTTTTAAAGCATCATTGGCTAATAGGAGCTGATAATTACTTCTAATTATCTGGCATATCTGATCGTATTGTCGTGAATAGTCAGTTATGAACTGAATTTTGTTACCCTCATTTGGTTTTTCCTGCCACTTCTTGTCTCTGTTCATATTCCTATTCTTGTTTTTGTTTTTATTGCTGGATTGTTCCAGAAGTTTTGCCCTGTCAATTTTGTTAACCATAATTCTTTCTTTAGTTATGGTCGACCTTTGGTAGCCTCTTTCCAGTAGCCTGACTGTTAAATCATCCGCTTGTTCCTCATATATATGATGGCTAGAACAATTCCTTTTTAAGCGGATGAACTGCCCTCTTGCTACACCTCTGAAGACTCTCCTTGGGTGGCAGCTTGCCGCATGTAGGAGTGAATTCCCTGAAATGGGTTTACGATATGTTTCTGTCTTAATTATCTGACCTACATGACCCTTTAGTGTAATGTCTAGAAAATTGACTGTTCTTGCACATCTGAAGTGAAGCTGATCCCTACTGTGTTCTTATTCAGACCCTCTATGAACCTCTCCAGATCTTCCCTTGATCCCCTCCAAATGAAAAGGAGATCATCGATAAAACGCCTGTACCACACTATCTCCTGTCTGAAGGGGTTTCGCTCTCCAAAGACGTCGGAGAGCTCCCACCAACCCATAAATAGGTTGGCGTAAGAGGGGGCAAACTTGGCCCCCATTGCCGTCCCACGCCTTTGGAGAAAGAACTCCCCCTCAAACAGGAAATAGTTGTGGGTCAGGAGAAACCTGGTTACCCTCAGGACGTATTCAATAAACTCCTGGTTCCCTGGGCATCTCCTGGAAAGGAAAAAATCAAGAGCCTCCAGTCCCTTTTCATGAGGTATGGTTGAATAAAGGGATTTGACATCTACTGTAAGCCATTAGAAATCTTTTTCCCAGATGACTTCAGAGAGTAAATTTAGGACATGTTTTGTATCAGCCAGAAAGCTCCAGAGGATGCTCACTATCGGCTGCAGAATGTTGTCCAGCCATTCTGAAAGATGCTCAGTAAGTGAGCCAATTCCGCTAACAAGTGGTCTCCCTTGGACATTATCAATAGATTTGTGTACTTTCGGTAAGTGATTAAAAACTGGTATAACTGGGTTTTGCACAAGTAGATACATTTTTGTTTCTTGGTTTATAAAGCCCAGCTCCACTCCAGTCCACAAGGGAGACCAATTGTCGCTGAAATGACCGGGTTGGGTCCTGTTGTAGCGTCTCATAATCTGATTCAGTTCTCAGTTGTCTGAACGCTTCCTGGACAAAATTTAACCTGTCTTGAACCACAATGGCTCCGCCCTTGTCTGCAGATCTTACAACTATATTCTTATTTTTTATTTAGACTATCCAAGGCTTTCTTTTGTTTATGTATAATATTAGATTCCTGTCCCCTCTGTGTAGTGTAGTGAAGTTTAACTAAATCACTTTCCACCCGTTTCTGGAATTTCTCCAAAAGGGGGCCCCTACTCTGTATGGGGTAAAATGAGGATTTGTTTTTTAGTGTGGGGGTGATTAAACACCCATGTTCCTCATATTCTGTCTCCCCTTGGAGAGATTCCAGAACCCTAACATCACAGAGTTCTTGAAAATCCATAGCTACACTTGAATTCTCATTTGCATGCACATTATTAATGGAACATGAACTGTCATTAGTTTCATGACACTCTCTTTCTTCTGTCCTGAAGTGCTTTCTCAGAGTCAGATTGCGTATCATTTTATTAACGTCCAAAAGAGTCCTGAATAGATTAAAGTCCGTGGTTGGTACAAAGGTTAAACCTAAACTAAGAACTTCCAATTCAAATTTATTTAATACATAGCTTGACAGGTTAATAACATTCAGTCCCTGTAGTTGCCCCTCATCCGTCCTCTTCTTTGGGGGTATCTTCATTGTTCTCTCGGTTGCTGATAGTACTCTGGATTGTCTCTTCCCCCCCTTCTGATGCTCTTGGGGGTACCTGAAAAACCTGCTCAATTTGGGATCTTTCTGTTTCTCCTACGAGCCCTTGGTTCGTGCTTGATTGTGCAGGTTCCTCTCTATAGTGTGAAGTGGTCGGAGCAGAATCAGGCCCCTTGCTTTTCAAAATCGGGGGTAGACGGTTCGGTCCTTCTTTTGGTCTTTCTGAGGATTCCTGTGTTGCCCTTTCCTCTCCTGAGGAGGAGCCTTCATCCCAAGATTCTCCTTCGCTCTCCTGAAAGTTAACTCTTCTATCACGGTTGTTCCTTGATCTGTTGCCCCTTCTTCCTCTGTTGTAATGAGGAACTTGTTTATTTTGTTCTCTTCTCAGGGCAAAACGTTCTCTCCTGTTCCAGACATAAACTCTGTTTAAATTGTAGTCTTGCAGATCCCTTAAATATTTTGTGCGTTTTGCTTCAAGTAATACAGCTTTGGCTTCAGCCAATACTTTTTGTAAAGTAGTATCAAATTTTAAAAAACTTGGTTCCTCACTTCTCTTATTCAGCTCCTCCTGTAGTTCCTTGATTTTGGTGCCCAGGTCCTCAATAGCTTTTAGCTTGAATTCACAAATCAATTTCATTAATTTGAAAGAGCATTGTGTTAAATGGTCATTCCACTTTTCTATAAAGGACTTGTCATCTGTGATGAAAGTTGGAAATTTGTTCAATCTCAAACCTCTAGGTACCAGACCTAGCTCCAAATATCTATTAAGCATATTCACATCCCACTTTAATTGGTCCTCTTTTAAAAGGAGGAATTCCACCTCTTCAAAAAGATTGATCAGACTGTAGTTGGTTTTGTTCAGTGAAAAGATTTGGTTGCAGTCCCAGGCTGCTGTTTCTCTCTCTTCAGCTGTGCATAGGGAAAACAAAACAGGTGTCCTGGACATTACACTCTCACCCTGCATACCCTTTACTGCGAACTAGAGTACAATATTGATCCTGTGCATAAAACACCCTGAGCTCGGCCACAGCTCTAGCAAATGCTTATATCAATCAAAGTTAAGGGGGAAAAATTTCTTGTGGATGCTTGCACAGTATATTTATTTAATTGTATTTAGAATCAGTCTCTTTTCCACAAACTGCTTGGATAATATAATTAATGCTTTTTCTGTTGTGCAGTGTCAGTGGGTCAACCCCCAACATCCCTGACCTTTGCAATATAAAGGGAAAGTTCACTTCCAAAATCACCAGAACAATATTTTTTATAACTCAAATGACTCACCACATTCTTGTGGCTTGGGTGCTGTCTTTTCTCGCTCCCTGTGGTGTTTGTTTGTCAATAGTGAGGTGTCTCCGCCAGTCTTTATCCAGAGCCCCTTGCTGGTGGTTGGCAAATATCCCTAGCAAATGGCAGTCCACGTAGAGTGGTATTGTACCTTCGCAGTTTAGGTATGTTATAAAAAGCCAAAAACTCACTTGATGTGCTCACTAAGGCCTCCGCTTGCAAATATCCAGTGAAAAAGTTGTCAGGAGCACCAAAAAGAGAGTTAAAAAGCCAAACTTTATTGATTAACAAAAGGGTTAATTAACCCCCAGGGTAAGAGTGATAGAAAACAATTGAAAAACAGAAAACAAAAAGGCTGACCGGTTTCGGCGTCAGCCTTAATCCTAGCCTGCTTAAAAACTGTTTGTGAGATTCCAGTTTAAAAACCATCCTCTGTGATTCAATTGGTTTAACCAATAGTGTCTTTCTATAATCTTTCATTTTTAACCAAAACACCTGTGTTCCCATAGTGACTGAATCTGGGTGGGGGGTAGGGTATTGAGGGGGGGCAGCTACACTACAGAATTTTTTTTATATATATATATAAAAAAAAGCCAAATTTTTACCAAACCTGGTACTGGCAGATAGCTGCACAGATAGACAGACATACGCACATACATACAGACATAGGAGCCGATTTACTAACTGTCGGATGAACATGATCTGCTGTAGCGTATCATGTCCGCCTGACATCGCTGAATGCCGACAGCATACGCTGTCTGCATTTAACATTGCTCAAGCAGTTCTGGTGAACTGCTTGTGCAATACCTCCCTCTGCAGATTTGCGGCCAATCAGCCACTAGCAGGGGGTGTCGATCAACCCAATCGTATACGATTGGGTAGATTGCTGTCCGCCACCTCAGAGGAGGTGTACGAGTTAAGGAGCAGCAGTCTTAAGACTGCTGCTTCTTAACTTCTGTTTCCGGCGAGTCTGAAGGCTTGCGTGGAAACAGGGGTATACAGCCCCATTCGGGCCGTGATAAATCGGCCCCATAGTAATTTAGTAAGTGTGTTTTATAACGTGAGATGCTGAGCTGTTCTGAGGTGCACACATATGAGTGCCAAATATAGTCCTTGCTGCTCAGTATAATGCTCTATCGGGTTCACATATGGGTTTCTCAGGCAAATCATAGCTAGTGCCTCACCAGCCTCTGATCTCACCACACGTCACTGGATCAGAGAGGTTGGGACTAAGGGGGGATCCAACACTACAAAATATTAAAACAAATGATATATATTTATATGTTGTGAAGGATACCCCGGCTACCCCGACTGTGTAGCTCCGCCAAACGGGTCGTGCTTCCTCCCTGCCGACTGCAGCTATGTAGCTGGCAAGTGACCACAGCCAGTAGCCACCCCTGATGCCCGACAGCACCAGTACTCAGGGTCCCACCCTGTGGCAGACTCCAGCTACCCAGACTAGGTAGCTCTGCCTGAGGGTCCTTCCTCTGCCTGGAAAAGGCTGCTATGTAGCTCAGGAAAGTGATTGTAGCAGGAGCCCACCCAAATAACTAGACAGACTAGCATTCAGGTGAAACAAGAACAGATTTTATTGTAAAACATACACTCCTTTTATACACACAGCTCATCTTGATAAAACAGGGAGACAATGCCACAGTTTTCCTGCCATTCCCGCCCCTCCAACAGACCGGCGCATCCATAGCAACCATAGCCTCACAGAATCCCAGGACACAGTGGTGACGGTTTTGGGGTGATCCTGGGGGAGCGGTGTCATTTGAAAGCTCTCGTCCCCAGATGCTGCAGTCCAAAAAGCGGCGTGATTCGTTATTGGAGACCGGAGATACAGCCCGTTGAAGTTATGGAGGTAGGGGTGTCCAAAACCCCCGGTTCCCAAAGCAGCTCCCCTCCGGTAATTCCCCCACCTCTTGTCCTCCCTAGGGGCTACTAATCCCCAAAAGAGCGGAGCTCTGAGGCACATGGTTGCTGGAGCGACCAGGGGTAAAGTTAGCGGGTGTTCTGCTGTCTTGTGGCCGACCGGGTGTTCCAGGAGCCCGGACAGCCTGAGAGGGGTTAGGCAGGTGTCCGTTGTGAGGCAGCCGACCGGGAGTTCCAGGAGCCCAGCCAGCCTAGGAGGGTTTTCCAGGTCATAGACCAGCTCTTTTCTAAACAAGTTTGGAACACAAAACCATGCAACCAAAAGCTTGCAGAGATTGTGGTTGCTCTGGGGAGCCCAAAACCACTGAGAAACAACAGGGGTGAGGTTGTAGGGGGGTGGGGGTTAGCCTTAGCCGTCTGGTATCCATGACATTTTCCCCCCTCCAGTTCAGCAGACCCAGCTAGACCCTTAACGGGTCGGCCTGGGGCTGTCCGACGGTGGCCCTCCACTTCTCGGTTGCTGGGAGAGGTCCATCTCTCCTGAGCTTGGGGCATCCTGGGGGGTTCCTGCTGATGTTTATACACTGGGCGCAGGGATAGTCACATAAGGCAATGTCCCAAACAAGTTTTCTAAGGCTGGCTCCAAAACAATTGCTGTCCCACAAGTTCCAGTGTCCTTAAGTTCCATGGCCACACTGCCTCTCTCTGTGACACTCTGTTTAGTACCGGCTGACCCACCCACAAACAAAGCTAGTGCCGGTTTCGCAGCTGTATTCCCAGACCGGAGGGGGAGGTTGCTCCTTGGTGGGGCAGGTAAAGCTTGGGTGCCCAAACATGTGGCACCAACTGTATACACTTTTATCCTCCTTGCCCAATGCAACACCTGTCCTTGGTGATAAATACTCAGGGACAAGAAAAGGGTAGAGACCCTGCCAAGCTACTGAGGGGAGAGTCTGTCTGCCTCTTCTCCCGAGAAGATCTACCTCTGGGGAGGGAGGTCTGCTACCTCCGCTCCATGGGAAACTGTGCTGCCGCTGGGAGAAAGACCAACTGTCTCCTCTCCCAGAAAGGGATTCGGCCGCTGGGGAGAGATATTGATACCCGTCTCTCCCTGCAAGGGCTTCTCTGTAAGGGGAGGGAGGACGAGTACCTCCACTCCCGAAGGATGGATCTGCCGCTGGGGAGAGAGACCGACTGTCTCCTTTCCCAGAAAAGGGTTCTGCTTGCGGGGAGGGAGGACGACTACCTCCGCTCCCAGGGGATGGCTCTGCCGCTGGGGAGAGAGACCGACTGTCTCCTCTCCCGGCTCTGCCGCTGGGGAGAGAGACCGATATCCATCTCTCCCTGCAAGGGGTTCTCTGTAAGGGGAGGGAGGACGACTACCTCCGCTCCCGGGTTTCCTGGAGATGTTACAGGTGCTAGGCAGAGGCCGTTGTCAGCGCTTCTCCTGGGGTGGCTCCCTTGTCCAAGTCTATAAGCTCAGAGCCAGACTGCTGATCAGGATCCTGCAGCCCTGGTTCCCTTTTTCTTTGCTGCCACTCCTCCACGGTCGAGCTCCATGAATCCCAGAGGGCTGCACCCCAGATCTGTATGCCCCTGGCACGCTGCTTAGCGAGATCTAGCAGCCTCTTGTATTCCTTGACCAGTGCCTCTTCCTGGTCAATTATAAAATCCAGATCGTCCAGCAGCCAGGTCTCCTCCAAGAGATCCAGCAGTTCCTCTTGGAGCACAGAGATATCCTCCAGACCCAGGTCTGTCTCGCTCCCAAACTGTGCGTCCTCTGTCCTGTTTGTAAACAGCAATCCATGGCCGCCAAAGCCCTCTGTGGGGAAGCCTTCCTCCAGCCATGGCTGCGCTTGCATAGCGAGCCATTGGAGGTCCCGATAGCCATCCTCCACCCACATCTCTTGCTGGATCAGTCTATGTAGAACAGCTAGCCATTCCTTCTTTGGCTGTTCTCCAAGGAAAGGCATTCCGGAATCTCATGTCATTCGTGGGGAGGACCTTTCCATTTTCCTGCTCCTGTTGCAGAGCCTCCCACCAGAGGTCTCGGAGGGCAAGGTTCCTCCATCCAGAACGTCCTGTTCCGAACAAGGATCATTTGTTCCGCTCAGCATCTTTTGTACTCTTCCTAGGAACTCTGCCTGAATATTTACCGGCTACTGTGGTACGTCTCCTCTGTCAGCAGAAACTGTGTGAAAGAAGCAGATCCCACCGCTGCCAGCCAATGTGACGGATACCCTGGCTACCCTGACTGGGTAGCTCTGCCAAACGGGTCCTGCTTCCTCCCTGCCGACTGCAGCTATGTAGCTGGCAAGTGACCACAGCCAGTAGCCACCCCTGATGCCCAACAGCACCAGTACTCAGGGTCCCACCCTGTAGCAGACTCCAGCTACCCAGACTAGGTAGCTCTGCCTGAGGGTCCTTCCTCTGCCTGGAACAGGCTGCTATGTAGCTCAGGAAATTGATTGTAACAGAAGCCCACCCAAATAACTAGACAGACTCATTCAGGTGAAGCAAGAACTGATTTTATTGTAAAACATACACTCCTTTTATACACACAGCTCATCTTGATAAAACAGGGAGACAATGCCACAGTTTTCCCGCCATTCCCGCCCCTCCAGACTGACCGGCGCCTCCATAGCAACCATAGTCTCACAGAATCCCAGGACACAGTGGTGACGGTTTTGGGGTGATCTCGGGGAGCTCTCGGTCCCCAGATGCTGCAGTCCAAAAAACCGGTGTGATTCGTTATTGGGGACCGGAGATACAGCCCATTGAAGTTATGGGGGTAGGGGTGTCCAAAACCCCCGGTTCCCAAAGCAGCTCCCCTCCAGTAATTCTCCCACCTCTTGTCCTCCCTAGGGGCTACTAATCCCCAAAAGAGCGGAGCTCTGGGGCACATGGTTGCTGGAGCGACCAGGGTAAAGTTAGCAGGTGTTCTGCTGTCCTGTGACCGACCGGGAGTTCCAGGAGCCTGGACAGCCTGAGAGGGGTTAGGCGGGTGTCCGTTGTGAGGCGGCCGACCGGGAGTTCCAGGAGCCCAGCCAGCCTAGGAAGGTTTTCCAGGTCATAGACCAGCTCTTTTCTAAACAAGTTTGGACACAAAACTATGCAACCAAAAGCTGCCAGAGATTGTGGTTGCTCTGAGGAGCCCAAAACCATTGAGAAACAACAGGGGTGAGGTTGTAGGGGGGTGGGGGTAGCCTTAGCCGTCTGGTATCCGTGACATATGTGTACACAGTTTTCTGTACAGTTTGTCATTTTTTATTGAGAAATGTATGTTTGTTATTTTAAAAAAATTGCGATTAAAATCGCAATCACGATATTTCATGCCCATTCATGTGATATTCATTCTTTTCCATATCACCCAGCCCTAATATATATATATATATATATATATATATATATAAAAGTAACAAAAACTTGCACTCACTGGTCATTTAAACACACTTTTTACTGTGAAAAAATAGTGACGTTTCGGGACAAAATATCCCCTTCCTCAGACACAGTGTAATGGCATCTCACACAAACATAGTAAACCCCTCCCCCAAATTAATGGAGTCATCCTTGTGACAATAATAAACAATGTCTGAACAATGTATACAAAACTGTGTAAAGTGATTATACTCTATAACATTAAAATAACCAAATGGTAACATAGAACCATACTTTCATCATATGTAAGGCGTTCAATAAAATATTCAGATTAGAGGCAGATAGCTGTAACATAACACATCAGCATCTGCCGTACTTCATAATTAGACACTAAAGGTCACTATTCAACTATCAACCATAAATGCACTGAAATACCGTGAATGCTGTACCTGGCAGTGCGAGTCACGCTATCATCATAACCCTTGTTCGTTTTAAGGGCTGGTAAGGTAAAAGAGCTTTGAACTTTTTAAATTTAGAATAGGGTAGGGAATTTTTTTTTATTTTGGGTGGCTTTATTATTTTATTAGGGGGCTTAGAATAGGTGTAATTAGCTTAAAAATCTTGAAATCTTTTTTTATTTTTTGTAATTTAGTTTAGTTTATTTAATTGTATTTTAGTTTAGATATTTGTAGTTTAATTTATTGATAGTGTAGGTGTATTTGTAACTTAGGTTAGGATTTATTTTACAGGTAAATTGGTAATTATTTTAACTGGGTAGCTATTAAATAGTTATTAACTATTTAATAGCTATTGTACCTAGTTAAAATAAATACCAAGTTACCTGTAAAATAAATATAAACCCTAAAATAGCTACAATGTAATTATTAATTATATTGTAGCTATCTTAGGGTTTATTTTATAGGTAAGTATTTAGATTTAAATAGGAATATTTTCATTAATAATATTAATATTAGATTTATTTTAATAAGAGTTTAGTTAGGATGTTAGAGTTAGATAGGGTTATTATACTTAATATATATATAATATAATAACGATATTAACTATATTAACCCTAATATAATGGGGGTTAATATAGTTAATATATATAATATAATAATTATATTAACTATATTAACCCTAATATAATTAGGGTTAATATAGTTAATATAGCTGGCGGCGGTGTAGGGGGATTAGATTAGGGGTTAATACATTTATTATAGGTGGCAGCGGTGTAGGGGGATTTAGATTGTAGGCAAAAGAGCAGTTTACTTTGTGACAAAGCCCCGCCAAAGGCCCTTTTAAGGGCTGGCAAAAGAGCAGTTTACTTTGGGGTAATGCCACGCAAAAAGCCCTTTTCAGGGCTATTTGTAGGGTTAGACTTAGGTTTAGGGGTAGGGATAGTTTAGTATTTTAGGGGTTAAATAATTTAATATAGGTGGCGGCGGGGTAGGGGGATTAAATTAGGGGTTAATAATTTTAAAATAGATGGCGGCGGGGTAGGAGCTCACTTTAGGGGGTAGGTAAGGTAGATGGCGGCGGTGTAAGGGGCTCACTTTAGGGGGTAGTTTAATATAGTTGGCGACGGTGTAGGGGGATCACATTAGGGGGTAGTTAATGTAGGGGGCGGCGGTTTAGGGGTTAAATATTTTATTAGGGATTGCGGCGGAGGATCACGGTTGACAGGTAGATAGACATTGCGCATGCGTTAGGTGTTAGGTTTTATTTAGCAGATCGCGGTTGACAGGTAGATAGACATTGTGCATGTGTTAGGTGTTAGGTTTATTTGGCAGGTAGTTTAGGGAGTTACGGGGCTCCAAAAGACAGCGTAAGGCTTACTACGGCTGCTTTTTGTGGCGAGGTGAAAATGGAGTAAGATTTCTCCATTTTCGCCACGTAAGTCCTTACGCTGTATATTGGATACCAAACTGCGCGGGTTTGGTATACCTGCCTATGGCCCAAAAAACTACGGGCGACGGCAGAAATATACGGGCGTAAACCAGCGCAAAATTCAGCGTCACCGGCATTTGCGGGCGACGCTGCATATCGGATCGGGTTTTACCTAATAGAACGAAATAGAGTACTATGCGTAATATAAGCGGAACGGAAACAACTTTGCTTATTATGGTTCCGCTTTTACTGTTCCTAGTGTATCGCGCATGCGCTAACGGCCGTGAACGCGCTTGGATTTCAGTCCGAGGAATGGGCTATCATTGACTGCTGGTTTGAAAAAGAAGCTGAATATGTCACGGTGGGGGGAGTTAGGAAGCCATGTTAGGACACCAATTTTGAAGTTATCGTAGACGATTCAACAGTGAAGGCAGGAAGTAAGAGAAAGGGGGCACGTTGCAGCTTGATCTTTATTTATAGTTTTTCAACATAGATTAATGTTGTGGGCAGTGTTGAATGTCCCTTTAAAAAATCCTTCAATTTAGGTTCCTGCGTTGTCTTCCAATTTCTGGGAATAACATTTCGACCAATCAGAATTATTGTATTTAATCTAATATTGATATGATTCATCATGCCTAAAAAGAAAAAAAATATATCTTGTCCGGAGCGTAAGGTTGCTGGCGTGCACCTTATTTACCCAGAAACAAACTTTGCTCCAAAATTGCCCGATTTTGGGGCAGGTCCAAAAGCAATGCAATTCATCAGCATCTTCAGCATTATATTTGGGACAGTTATCTACTTTCTTGTACCATTTTGAAATTTTACCTGGTGTCACATATAGCAGATTTATCAATTTAAAATGGGATTCCCTCCAGTCTACAGAAACCAGGGTTTGGTCAGTTAATTTAAAACTTTGCAAGATATCTTCACTAACCGAATTTGGCAATATTCTATTCCACTTTCTCGCTAAATTTTCAATATGTATTAACCCATGATACTTGATAATCATATTATAAAGAAGTGAGATGGAAAGTTTCCCATTATAATAAAGCCTGATGGGCATTACTAACAAGCTCTGCCAGAGTAATCTGAAGCCTGAAAAACCAGGAAAACCCTTTTTACCTGCCTGCCGTGTAATTGAGGCCTCTGAGATAAGAGTCAGTGACCGGAGGGTCGGGGCTCCGCTCCGGTGACTGCGGTGGCAACTACTATTGGTATCAGAGACCCACCTCTTAGAACCGGAATTACCGCAGAAAATGCACCGTACCTGTCAGCGGGGAGAGTCAGAGGTGAGAGCGCACACACACACCTAGGCCTAACAATGAGCCCGCATTAAGCCGCGCACCACAGCTCCTTAGTTCTGACAATCAGAGAGTAGCGAGAGCAATCAACCAGACCCACTTCATCCCGGGAGGAGGATTACACGTGTTTTTGCTTATTTCATACCCGCAGCAGAAAAAGGGGCCATTATCAGTAATTATCCAAAAGGCGGGAAAAGACGCCATCTTTTTGCTGCTCCTCGTCTGTCAGCAGGGTCACATAAGTTTAGGAACCTCATTCCCTAACATGCTTAAAGGCCACTGAACCAACTTATAGTCTCCTCATTAGACCCTCACAAACTGTGCTCTCTACCTGGGCGGTTCAGCCTTATAGCGGCAGTTCAGGAAAGATTAGAGAGAATTCATTTCGGGTCTACAGGTCGTCTGACGAGAGAGACTTTGCACATATCATTGAGTCCTACTATCTCGATACTGCTTTTCCTCACTGACTCAATGTAATTGCTACAGAGACTTAATAGGCAATAAACCTGATATATTTGAACCCACTAGAATGTGGGAAACAGCAAGCATGCACAATATAATCTAAATACCAACCCCAGATCCTGAGAAAAATCCAGAGCAAGAACCAACTCATACTAATACTCTCCTACATTGGTAGAAAATTATAGAATACATTATCCATACGATCTATCAGACAGGTCAGAATGAAAAACAAATCGCAAACTGTTAAAGAGTGCCTGTCGAGGTCCCAATCAAAGCAAAAGGGCCCTGACAAACGCAATTCCCCTATTACAACTAGCCCGCCAGCAAGCACCTCTGGTGTATTTGGAAACACCATCTCAGATGATCCCAACAAAGAACTCTTGTCCCAAATTAAATCTTTATTTCAGGAGGAACTTAAAACAGCCCTCTCTGAGATAAGGCAAGACATTAGAGAAATAGGTGGGAGAACCGCAGAAATGGAAGAAAAACTTGACAATGTGACAGAAAAAATTCCTATACTCAGAAACTCGATTCAGGACAACACGGCTTATATAAGTAGGCTGGAAGAGCAGATCGAGGATCTAGAAAACAGATCTCGCAGATCCAATCTGCGAATCAGAAATCTTCCAGAATCCTACAAAAATCTAAAAGTAACCATCACTGAATTATTTCAACAACTAGTCCCTGACCTCGAACCAACTACCTTACTGATGGACAGGGTTCATAGAGCCCTCACGAGACCACAGCAAAACACTAACAGGGATATCATCCTTAAGCTGCACTACTACCATGTAAAAGAGCGGATAATTAAAGCCGCCAGAGAAAAAAAAATGCATAGAATTCGAAGGACACAACATACAAATTTTCACAGATCATGCGCCAATTACATTGCGGAAAAGGAGAGACATGAAACCTATTACTACAGCACTCACCAAAGAGCACGTAAAATACAGGTGGAATTTCCCCTTTAAATTAGTTTTCACATATCAGAATGGCAATTATGCTTGCTCCACCCTGGAAGAAGGAAAAGCCCTGCTGGATCGTCTGCAAATTCAAATAGACACACCGACCACACCTGTAAATTCTGAACCCCAAAGGAAAACCTTCCAAAGAGAATGGACTCCGGTTGGGAAAACTGGAAAGGCTAAGAAACAGAAGACCAACCTTAACAATACTATTGGGGTTGATTCACCAAATGAAGCTGATGTTTCTTCAACCTGAAAATAAGGTTTGGTAAAGAGCTTATGATGTATTGGGATTAACCCATGAGAAGAATGGACTATCCCAAATTATTGGGGCAATGCCCAGACACTTGTTCAGCATTAATGTGTTAAAGTTTTATAGTTATTCACATGTTATAACATTACTAAACTAACGCTCTCAAGTCCACGACGACGCTTCCCAACTGGATGGTAAGGTCCAATAAAGAGTAGAAACTGAATAGAGAGCTGTTCTTATATGGAACTACATGATTTGAATTAGATGATTGAGATTCTAAATTTCATATATATTGGCCTACAGTTTGAGCCTATTGTATTGTACTAATCATGTTTTGCATAAAACCTTAATTACTATAACACTAGTATTGGTTTATAAAACATAATGT
The DNA here is from genome assembly GCF_027579735.1 of Bombina bombina. Classification (NCBI taxonomy): domain Eukaryota; kingdom Metazoa; phylum Chordata; class Amphibia; order Anura; family Bombinatoridae; genus Bombina; species Bombina bombina. The sequence continues at coordinate 1,115,655 of NC_069508.1, forward strand.
AAACATTCTCAGGATCTACCCCGACCCCCCCTCTCCCCCTTCTTACCATTCCCCTCCCTCCCCTCCTTTTACCCATTTCTTCCCATATAGAAAGATTTGTTCATGCTAGACACTAGTTCAGGTTTATGTGTCATATAAAGTATCCTCTGAATCACATATATGTTAATATTTCCAACATTTATTTTATTTTTTGGTTTACTCCATATTATAATCAAGAAGGTTTATACAGTTATTTCTTTCATTGCAATGATTATTCAATTGTTATATGCTCAGCTATGCTCTCCTTTTGGCCATAGTAAAGGTACGATACATACTCAAAGCTCAGAGGTAGAGAATGGATTGGTCCGCACTCCTCCCCCCCCCCCCCCAGACTGACGGGAATCTCGGTTCTCCCCAAGATGTCCACAGGTACCACATTGGCGAAATTCTTCCCCTAGACACATGTCAATAAAAATAATCTCACACAACGTTAGAGGGCTAAACTCTGACATCAAGAGGAAAAAGGCAATTTCAGAATATAAGGCACTAAACGCACACATAGTGATGCTTCAGGAAACACATTTCACGTCATCATATACTCCCAAATATTGGGATAAAGCACGCTAAAAAGAAGTGCGGGGTTTCAGTACTAATCCATTTCTCATTGAATTTCCATGAGGATTCTGTAGTTAGAGATAGAGAGAGTAAGTATTTAATAATAAAGGGATCCTTACAAAACACTCCTGTTTTAATAGTCAATGTATACGCCCCTAATGACCAACAAGCTAAATTTATCTCCAAATTGAGTAAACATTTAACATTATTGAAATGATATAAAACCTTTGTGGGAGGTGACTTTAATATCACCATGAATGATAAAGTAGACAGGTCAACGCAGGAAACACCACACACTAATCTATCCAAAAAACCAAGCAAAATTCTATATGACTTTTCTACAGATCATAATCTGACAGACAGCTGGCGTTCATTTAACCAAGGAGTTCATGACTACACATACTATTCCCCCATGCATACAACTCACTCCAGAATAGACTATATATTTCTGAGTCAAATCCTAATGCCTCTGCTCACCAAGGCCTCAATCATAAACTGTTCTTGGTCAGACCACTCTATAGTGGAAGTTACTCTAGCGGGTCTGATCAACCCAAGAACTAAATCTTGGACTCTAAACACAAATTTAATCCAAGACAGTATTGTACTGGACAAATTAAAACGACAAATTACAGAATTTATTGAAATTAATAATAACTCCACCCATAACCCGATCTATGAATGGGGAGCACTAAAGGCCTATGTAAGAGGTCTACTCATGGCAGAATCAAACAAACAACATCAGGGAGGCTAAGCTAATAGAGCTAAAATCAGAGGCGAATCAGCTACAAATACAATTCGGAAGTAACCCTAAATGTGCTATCGCCAAACAACTAAAAGCCAAAAATTGAGAATTATATACGCTTTTAAATAAGGAAGCAATTAGAACAATAAGGATAGTTGACACTCAATACTACATTTACGGAAATAAGCCGGATAGGATGTTGGCCAATAAATTAAAACAGATCATAAAGACCAAAACAGTCCCACAACTACAGTCACCAGACAATAGGATTACCAATGACCCTCAAGATATAGCAAATCTATTTGCAGACTACTATAATAGATTGTACAACTTACCGACAGCCAATAAAGGTAGAGACAAGTCCCCAGACTTGCTAACCTTTCTAGGAGATAGCTCACTGCCGACCATAACAGCGGACGAACTTGACTCCTTAAATAACCCCATAACCCATGAGGAAATAAGATTAAGCATAAAAAACCTTAAAGGGTCTAAAGCGCCAGGACCCGACGGCTACTCTGGTCTCTTTTATAAAATATTACAACCTTTGCTGGTGCCGCAACTAGCCCAGGTATTTAACTCTATGATGCAGGGCAAGGAAGTACCCAAAGAAATGTTGATGGCGAGAATCGCAGTGATCCCAAAGCCTTGGAAAAACAAACAACATTGCCAAAATTTTAGACCCATTTCCTTAATCAATCAGGACATCAAACTATTTACTAAAATATTAGCGAATCGCCTTAACCCCCTCCTCATTAAATTAATACATCCAGACCAAGTAGGGTTTATCACACAAAGAGAAGCACCGGACAACACACGAAAAATGATAGATTTAATTAATATTGCCACTGTGGGAGGAACGCCTTCTCTGTTCCTCTCTCTGGATGCAGAGAAGGCGTTTAATAGAATCAACTGGGACTTCATGTTTGCTGTACTGGAAAAAGTGGGCATTACAGGGCCATTCTATGACGTTATCAAATCGCTATACTCACTCCCTACAGCTCACGTTAAACTATCGGCTATCAATCCAACGCTATACACATTAATAATGGCACACGTCAGGGATGCCCGCTCTCCCCGCTCTTATTTGCGTTGAGCATAGAACCACTTGCCATTAAAATTAGAAACAATCAGGACATCTCGGGAATCAAAGTAGGTCAGACAGAACATAAAATATCACTATTTGCCGATGACATAATTTTGACATTAACTAAACCGTTACTCTCCCTTCCCCCAGTATACGCAATAATTCAACACTTTGGATCCCTATCAGGTTATAAAATAAATGAGAAGTGCGAAGCCTTCGGAGTAAAATTACCACATCATACTAAAAAATTGATGGAACTAAATTTTTCGTTTAAATGGCCTAAGAAGTCCATTAATTACTTAGTTTATTTGGTATAGGGGAGTGTATGTTATTAGAGAAATGAATTCCTATCTTCCCATGTTAAAATATATTAGAGGTCTAATAGCGAAATGGATGAAACTCAAAATATCCTTATATGGGAGGATTATATCCACTAAAATGTCCTTACTTCCCAAACTGCTATATTTGTTTCGATCCTTACCTATAACACTCCCGCTCTCAGAGTTACATAAACTCCAAAAAGACATTCTCAATTTTGTATGGCAGGGAAAACGAGCTAGAATCAATAAAAAAAAAACTTATGTGCACTACTAGAAAGGAGGGAGGAATAGGTCTTCTAAATTTAATCCCATATTATTACTCGGCCCGCATAGCCCAAACTCTACAATGGTTTCAACCTAATATCTCACAATGGGAACAAATTGAATCCAGAGTTATGGACACTGCACCTTATCCAACTTATTGTGGACCCCAGATAATGTCACCACCCACAAAAAATGCGAATACATCACAATCCAACATACTTTACACATATGGAAAAACCTAAATTCTAAATTTCCCCTACTCAACAAGAGGTCGAAGATAACACCTCTGGTAACCCAAATCTCTTCCATTGACAAAAGCATACAACAGAAATTGATCAATAAGGGGCTTTATACAATAGCAGATTTATATAAAGAGGACAGAATTATGTCTTACGAACAATACCAAGCCTTAGATCGCGAGGATAAAAATATTTGGTACCACTACTTACAATTAAAATCTAGAGCACAGCAGGTCATGGGTGGTGAGAGGGCTCCTATACGCAACACATTAGAAATGCTTTGTCTCACTGACCACCATATTAGAGGAGGAATATCTATTTTATACACTATATTCAACCGACCACCTCAAGCCAGTAAACCTCACCTTATGTTAAAATGGGAACAAGACACTGGAAAAAACATGGTCTGTTGAAACTTGGACAGAGAATCTTGCCGGTGGGTTATCTTTCTCACAGAACGCGACACTTAAGGAAAACTTAATTAAGGTAGCCTTTAGATGGTATTTATATCAGACTAGATCGGGGGGTGGGGGAGATCCATTGACCAAACTCTGTTATAGAGGATGCGGAGAACTTGGGACATACCCGCACAACAATAAACTAGCTAGGTGGATCTGCACTATAGTTAGATTGGGTATAGTCCAATTATGGAAAGGAATTCCTCCTAGTTTTGAATTAATAAAGCAAAAAATGACATACCACTTTGATAAAGCAAGTGCTACAGCCAAATTCTAGATAATAGGGATGCTTTTCTACTACAATGGGAGCCCTATATTCACTATATGAAGCCTCTAGGAGGAGGGGGGGACAGGGGCAGACCAGGCCAAGCGAAGGGAACGTGGAATAAGAGCTAGGCTTAACTCAACTAAGGTTCAGAGGAAACTCTGAAGTACTTAATATTGACTGCTAAAATGAATGTGTTGCAATTGTTTAAAGCTACAGTGTACCATAATGGAGTATACTTAATTGACACGTGATTTTGTATTATTGGAATGTTTGATCATTGAATATTGAATATGCAAAATCTTAAATAAAAAATAAATAAAAATAATATAGCCTGATGATATCATCTAATCCCCCGAGTGAAAGATTAACCCCAGTCTCCGCTCGTAAAGTTCCAATCCAGTGCTGCGTCTGGAGATAGGCGAAAAAGGAGACTTTTGGTAAGTTAAACTGTGATCTCAACTGTTTAAACGTTTTTATCGTTAAAGTCATATTCGAGCAAATATCCCTTAAAATTTCTAAGACCGTTCATGGCCCATGTAGAGAAAAGTCCATACATAAGCCAGGGAGGAAAATTAGGGTTCCCTATTAGGGGTAAAAACTCTGATCAACGAAAGTTGACTTGCATCTCGGAGCAGACCTTCTGCCATGCAGATAGTATGTATTTAAATGTATACATTTGTGCAATATTTGTTGGTAATCTGGAGAACGGAATATGGATTAGTGCTTTCAGTGAAAATGGAGCTATCAACTGGGATTCCATAGCATAAAAAGAAACATAATCCCTTTCTGTTAGCCAATCCAAGGCAAATTTAATAAGTGTAGCATAATTATAAACTTGAATATTGGATAACGCCAGGCCGCCATGTTGTATAAAAAAGGATAGTTTAAAGAGCAAAATCCTTGCCTTTTCCCCACGCCATATAAACCTAGAGCATATTTTTTTGTAAATACTTCATATCTTTCTTGAGGAGTAATAAGGGCAGATTCTGGAGTAAGTATAATAATTTTGGATAAAGAATTGCTTTTATTAGCATAACCCGGGCCGACAGAGAGATGGGGAGATTATCCCACGCAATTAATTTCTTCTCAAATACATCAAAACATTTCAGAAAATTTAAATCATACCATTGCGCTGGATTGTTACTTAAAAAAATACCCAAATACTTAATTTCCTGAACTTCCTTGAAAGGATGAAAAACATAATTTATGTAAGAATTTACCTGATAAATTTATTTCTTTCATATTGGCAAGAGTCCATGAGCTAGTGATGTATGGGATATACATTCCTACCAGGAGGGGCAAAGTTTCCCAAACCTCAAAATTCCTATAAATACACCCCCTACCACACCCACAATTCAGTTTAACGAATAGCCATGAAGTGGGGTGATAAGAAAGGAGCGAAAGCATCAACAAGGAATTGGAATAATTGTGCTTTATACAAAAAAAAATCATAACCACCATAAAAAGGGTGAGCCTCATGGACTCTTGCCAATATGAAAGAAATGCATTTATCAGGTAAATTCTTACATACATTATGTTTTCTTTCATGTAATTGGCAAGAGTCCATGAGCTAGTGATGTATGGGATAGCAAATACCCAAGATGTGGAACTCCACGCAAGAGTCACTAGAGAGGGAGGGATAAAAATAAAGACAGCAAATTCCACTGAAAAAAGAATCCACAACCCAAATAAAGTTTTAATCTTTATAACGAAAAAAACTGAAATTATAAGCAGAAGAATCAAACTGAAACAGCTGCCTGAAGTACTTTTCTACCAAAGACTGCTTCTGAAGAAGAGAAAACATCAAAATGGTAGAATTTAGTAAAAGTATGCAAAGACCAAGTTGCTGCTTTGCAAATCTGATCAACAGAAGCTTCATTCTTAAGAGCCCAGGAAGTAGAAACTGACCTAGTAGAATGAGCTGTAATCCTCTGAGGCGGGGATTTACCCAACTCCAAATAAGCATGGATTAATCAAAAGCTTTAACCAAGACGCCAAAGAAATGGCAGAAGCCTTCTGACCTTTCCTAGAACCAGAAAAGATAACAAATAGACTAGAAGTCTTTCTGAAATCTTTAGTAGCTTCAACATAATATTTCAAAGCTCTTACCACATCCAAAGAATGTAAAGATCTTTCCAGAGAATTCTTAGGATTAGGACACAACAAAGGGACAACAATTTCTCTACTAATGTTGCTGGAATTCACAACTTTAGGTAAAAATTTAAGTCAGCAAAACCGCCTTATCCTGATGAAAAATCAGAAAAGGAGACTCACAACAAAGAGCAGATAATTCAGAAACTCTTCTAGCAGAAGAGATGGCCAAAAGGAACAATACTTTCCAAGAAAGTAATTTAATTCCCAGAGAATGCATAGGCTCAAACGGAGGAGCCTGTAAAGCCCTCAAAACCAAATTAAGAGTCCAAGGAGGAGAAAATGGCTTAATGACAGGCTTGATATGGACCAAAGCCTGTACAAAACAATGAATATCAGGAAGATTAGCAATTTTTCTGTGAAACAGAACAGAAAGAGCAGAGATTTGTCCTCTCAAGGAACTTGCAGACAAACCCTTATCCAAACCATCCTGAAGAAACTGTAAAATTCTAGGAATTCTAAAAGAATGCCAAGAGAATTTATGAGAAGAACACCATAAAATGTAAGTCTTCCAAACTCTGTAATAAATCTTTCTAGACACAGATTTGCGAGCCTGCAACATAGTATTAATCACTAAGTCAGAGAAACCTCTATGACTAAGCACTAGGCGTTCAATCTCCATACCTTCAAATTTAATGATTTGAGATCCTGATGGAAAAATGGGCCTTGAGATAGAAGGTCTGGCCTTAAAGGAAGTGGCCAAGTTTGGCAACTGGACATCCGAACAAGGTCCGCATACCAAAACCTGTGTGGCCATGCTGGAGTCACCAGCAGTACAAATGAACGCTCCATTATGATTTTGGAAATCACTCTTGGAAGAAGAACTAGAGGCGGAAAGACATAAGCAGGTTGGTAATTCCAAGGAAGTGACAACGCATCCACTGCTTCCGCCTGAGGATCCCTGGACCTGGACAGGTACCTGGGAAGTTTCCTGTTTAGATGAGAAGCCATCAGATCTATTTCTGGAAGCCCCCACATCTGAACAATCTGAAGAAACATCTGGGTGAAGAGACCATTCTCCCGGATGTAAAGTCTGGCGACTGAGATAATCCGCTTACCAATTGTCTATACCTGGGATATGGACCGCAGAGATTAGACAGGAGCTGGATTCTGCCCATGCAAGTATCTGAGATACTTATTTCATAGTTTGAGGACTGTGAGTCCCACCTTGATGATTGACATATGCCACGGTTGTGACATTGTCTGTCTGAAAACAAACAAACGGTTCTCTCTTCAGAAGAGGCCAAAACTGAAGAGCTCTGAGAATCGCACAGAGTTCCAAAATATTGATTGGTAATCTCGCCTCTTGAGATTTCCAAACCCCCTGCGCTGTCAGAGATCCCCAGACAGCTCCCCAACCTGAAAGACTTGCATCTGTTGAAATCACAGTCCAGGTTGGACGAACAAAAGAGGCCCCTTTAACTATACGATGGTGATCTAACCACCAAGTCAGAGATAGTCGAATATTGGGATTTAAGGATATTAATTGTGATATCTTTGAATAATCCCTGCACCATTGGCTCAGCCTACAAAGCTGAAGAGGTCTCATGTGAAAACGAGCAAAGGGGATCACGTCCGATGCTGCAGTCATGAGACCTAAACCCTCCATGCACATAGCTACTGAAGGGAATGACTGAGACTGAAGGTTCCGACAAGCTGAAACCAATTTCAGACGTCTTTTGTCTGTTAGAGACAAAATCATGGATACTGAATCTATTTGGAATCCTAAAAAGGTTACCCTTGTCTGAGGAATCAAGGAACTTTTTAGTAAATTGATCCTTCAACCATGTCTTTGAAGAAACAACACTAGTTGATTTGTGTGAGATTCTGAAGAATGTAAAGACTGAGCAAGTACCAAGATATCGTCCAAATAAGGAAACACTGCAATACCCCGCTCTCTGATTACAGAGAGTAGGGCACTGAGAACCTTTGAAAAGATCCTTGGAGCTGTTGCTAGGCCAAAAGGAAGAGCAACAAATTGGTAATGCTTGTCTAGAAAAGAGAATCTCAGAAACTGAAAGTGCTCTGGATGAATCGGAATATGAAGATATGCATCCTGTAAGTCTATTGTGGACATATAATGCCCTTGCTGAACAAAAGGCAGAATAGTCCTTATAGTCACCATCTTGAATGTTGGTATTCTTACATAACGATTCAAAATTTTTAGATCCAGAACTGGTCTGAAAGAATTCTCTTTCTTTGGAACAATGAACAGATTTGAATAAAACCCCAGACCCCGTTCCAGAAAGGGAACTGGCACAATTAACCCGGATAACTTCAGGTCTCAAACACACTTCAGGAAAGCCTGAGCCTTTACTGGGTTCACTGGAATGCGTGAGAGAAAGAAACTTCTCACAGGCGGTCTTACCTTGAAACCTATTCTGTACCCTTGAGAAACAATGTTCTGAATCCAATGATTTTGGATTGAATTGATCCAAACATCTTTGTAAAATCTTAGTCTGCCCTCTACCAGCTGCGCTGGAATGAGGGCCGCACCTTCATGCGGACTTGGGGGCTGATTTTGATTTTCTAAAAGGCTTGGATTTATTCCAGACTGGAGAAGGCTTCCAATTGGAAACCGTTCCTTTAGGGGAAGGGTCAGGTTTCTGTTCCTTATTCTGACGAAAGGAACGAAAATGGTTAGCAGCCCTAAATTTACCCTTAGATTTTTTATCCTGAGGCAAAAAGGCTCCCTTCCCCCCAGTGACAGTTGAAATAATAGAATCCAACTGAGAACCAAATAATTTATTACCTTGGAAAGAAAGAGATAGCAATGTTGACTTAGAAGTCATATCCGCATTCCAAGATTTAAGCCATAAAGCTCTTCTAGCTAAAATAGCTAAATACATATACCTGACATCAATTCTAATGATATAAAAAATGGCATCACAAATGAAATTATTAGCATGTTGAATTAGCTTAACAATGCCATACACATTATGATCTGGCACTTATTGCGCTAAAGTTTCCAACCAAAAAGTTGAAGCCGAAGCAACATCAGCCAAAGAAATAGCAGGCCTAAGAAGATGACCTGAACATAAATAAGCCTTCCTTAGATAAGATTCAAGCTTCCTATCTAAAGGATCTTTAAAAGAAGTACCATCTGCCAAAGGAATAGTAGTACACTTTGCAAGAGTAGAGATAGCCCCATCAACTTTGGGGATCTTTTCCCAAAAGTCCAATCTATCAGACGGCAAAGGGTACAGTTTCTTAAACCTTGAAGGAGTAAATGAAGTACCCAGACTATTCCATTCCCTAGAAATTACATCTGAAATAGCATCAGGAACTGGAAAAACCTCTGGAATAACTACATGAGGTTTAAAAACCGAATTTAAACGTTTACTGGTTTTAATATCAAGAGGACTAGTCTCCTCCATATCTAATGCAATCAACACCTCTTAATAAAGAGCGAATATACTCCATTTTAAATAAATATGAAGATTTGTCAGTGACAATATCTGAGGCAGAATCTTCTGAACCAGATAGATCCTCATCAGAGATAGATAAATCAGAATGCTGTCGGTCATTTAAAAATTCATCAAATTTATGAGAAGTTTTAAAAGACCTTTTACGTTTATTAGAAGGTGGTATAACAGACAGGGCCTTCTGAATAGAATTAGAAACAAATTCTCTCACATTAACAGGAATATCCTGAACATTAGATGTTGAAGGAACAACAACAGGTAATGGATTACTACTAATGGAAATATTGTCTGCTTTAGAAAGTTTATCATGACAACTAACACAAACTACAGCCGGAGGAACAGTTACCACAAGTTTACAACAAATACACTTAGCTTTGGTAGAACCGACATCAGGCAGCAGCATTCCAGATGTAGATTCTGAGACAGGGTCAGATTGAGACATCTTGCAATATGTAATAGAAAAAACAACATATAAAGCAAAATTATCAATTTCCTTATATGACAGTTTCAGGAATGGGAAAAAATGCAAACAGAATAAGCCTCTGGAAACCAGAAGCAAAATGAAATAAGAACTTAAATAATGTCAAAAATCTGGCGCCAAGTATGACGCCAACAACTAAATATTTTTTGGCGCCAAGAACGTCTGCAACAAACACGAGCGTCATAGATGACGCAACTATGTGAAAACTCTCAGCGCCAACTAAGACGCTGGAAATGACGACATTACGTCAACAAACATAATTCTCGCGCCAAAAATGAAGCAATAAATTATAGCATTTTGCGCTCCCGCGAGCGTAACAGCCCGCAATTTAGAAAAGAAAGTCAATTTGAAAATTTTCAGGTAAGAAATAATTTTCTTTTTTATTTTCTGTTTTTTCATATGCATTTCCCAAAATGAAACGGACAGTCTGTAAGAAGGAAATGTACTGATTAACCTGAATCATGGCAAATATAAGTATAAAACATATATTTAGAACTTTACATATAAAGTGCCAAACCATAGCTGAGAGTGTCATAAATAAAAGAAAACATACTTACCAAAAGACACTCATCTACATAAAGTAGCCAAACCAGTACTGAAACGAGAATCAGTAGAGGTAATGGTATTTAAGAGTATAGCGTCAATCTGAAAAGGGAGGTAGGAGATGAATCTCTATGACCGATAACAGAGAACCTATGAAATAGATCCCCGTTAGGATGACCCTTGTATTCAATAGGTAATACTCCCTTCACATCCCTCTGTCATTCACTGCACTCTGAGAGGAACCGGGCTTCAGCATGCTGAGAAGGGCATATCAACGTAGAAATCTAGCACAAACTTACTTCACCACCTCCATAGGAGGTAAAGTTTGTAAAATTGAATTGTGGGTGTGGTGGGGGGTGTATTTATAGGCATTTTGAGGTTTGGGAAACTTTGCCCCTCCTGGTAGGATTGTATATCCCATACGTCACTAGCTCATGGACTCTTGCCAATTACATGAAAGAAAATATTGTTCTTTGGCCTATGGATCCAAAGAAGCTCCGATTTCCCCCAATTAATTGTATAGCCTGAGAAGGAACTAGACTGTTTGGTGCTACTCAGGAAAAAGTACATTTATGCTTAGTTGATAAATTAATTTCTTCTACGATATGACGAGTCCACGGATTTCATCCTTACTTGTGGGATTTATCCTCCTGCTAACAGGAAGTGGCAAAGAGCACCACAGCAGAGCTGTATATATAGCTCCTCCCTTCCCTCCACCTCCAGTCATTCGACCGAAGTTAGGAAGAGAAAGGAAAAGCCAAAGGTGCAGAGGTGACTGAAGTTGATAAAAAATATAAGATAAACAAAACATGTCTTAAAAAATGACAGGGAGGGCCGTGGACTCTTCATATCGTAGAAGAAATTAATTTATCAGGTAAGCATAAATTTACTTTTCTTCTACAAGATAAGACGAGTCCACGGATTTCATCCTTACTTGTGGGATACAGTACCAAAGCTACAGTACACAGATGAAAGGGAGGGACAAGACAGGAACCTAAATGGAAGGCACCACTGCTTGTACTTTTCTACCAAAACCAGCCTAAGAAGAAGCAAAAGTATCAAATTTGTAAAATTTGGAAAAAGTGAGAAGAGACGACCAAGTCGCAGCCTGGCAAATCTGTTCAACAGAAGCATCGTTTTTAAAAGCCCATGAGGAAGCCACAGCCCTAATAGAATGAGCCGTAATTCTTTCAGGAGGCTGCTGTCCAGCAGTCTCATATGCCAGACGGATGATACTTTTCAGCCAAAAAGAAAGGGAGGTAGCCGTAGCTTTTTGACCCTTACGCTCTCCAGAAAAAAACTGATTAATGAAGATGATTGACAGAAATTCTTAGTCGCCTGCAAGTAAAACTTCGGGGCACGGACCACGTCCAGGTTATGCAACATACGCTCCTTCTTAGAAGAAGGGTTAGGACATAATGAAGGAACAACGATTTCCTGATTAAAATTCTTATTAGAAACAACCTTAGGAAGGAATCCAGGTTTGGTACGCAACACCACCTTATCAGAATGGAAGATAAGATAAGGCGAATTACACTGTAATGCTGAAAGCTCAGAAACTCTACGAGCAGAAGAAATAGCAACCAAAAACAAAACTTTCCAAGATAACAACTTAATATCTATGGAACCCCTTGAAGAACATTAAGAACTAAATTCAAACTCCAGGGTGGAGCAATTGGTCTAAACACAGGCTTGATTCTAGTCAGAGCCTGACAAAAAGACTGAACGTCTGGAACATCTGCCAAACGTTTGTGTAGCAAAATTGACAAAGCAGAAATTTGTCCCTTTAAGGAACTCGCTGATAATCCTTTCTCCAATCCTTCTTGGAGAAAAGACAGAATCCTGGGAATCCTAACTTTACTCCATGAGTAGCTCTTGGATTCACACCAAAAAAGATATTTACGCCATATCTTATGATAGATCTTTCTGGTGACAGGCTTACGTGCCTGAATCAAAGTATTAATGACCGAATCAGAGAAACCCCGCTTAGATAAAATCAAGCGTTCAATCTCCAAGCAGTCAGCTGCAGAGAAATTAGATTTGGATGTTGGAAAGGACCTTGAATGAGCAGGTCCAGTCTCACTGGAAGTTTCCACGGAAGCAGAGAGGACATGTCCACTAGATCTGCATACCAAGTCCTGCGTGGCCACGCAGGCACAATTAGAATTACTGAAGCTCTCTCCTGTTTGATCCGAGCAATCACCCGGGGAAGGAGAGGAAACGGTGGAAACACATAAGCTAGGTTGAACGACCAAGGCACTGCCAAGGCATCTATCAGTTCGGCCTGAGGATCCTTCGACCTGGATCCGTATCTTGGGAGCTTGGCATTCTGTCGAGACGCCATCAGATCCAATTCTGGTCTGCCCCATCGGAGAATCAGTGAGGCAAAAACCTCCGGATGGAGTTCCCACTCCCCCGGATGAAAAGCCTGTCAGATTAAAAAGTCTGCTTTGCAGTTGTCCACTCCTGGGATGTAGATTGCTGACAGATAACAAGAGTGGGCCTCCGCCCATCAAATTATCTTGGATACTTCTATCATCGCTAAGGAACTCCTCGTTCCTCCCTGATGATTGATGTAAGCCACAGTGGTAATGTTGTCCGACTAGAATCTGATGAATTTGGCCGAAGCCAACTGAGGCCATGCCTTAAGCGCATTGAATATTGCTCTGAATTCCAGAATATTGATTGGAAGTAGAGACTCCACCTGAGTCCATACACCCTGAGCCTTCAGGGAATTCCAGACTGCCCCCCAGCCCAGTAGACTGGCGTCCATTGTCACTATCACCCACGAGGGTCTGCGGAAACACGTCCCTTGGGACAGATGATCCGGCGACAACCACCAAAGAAGAGAGTTTCTGGTCTCTTGATCCAGATTTATCGGAGGAGATAAATTTGCATAGTCCCCATTCCACTGTCCGAGCATGCACAGTTGCAGTGGTCTGAGATGAAACCGAGCATGAATGTCCATTGCCGCCACCATCAATCTAATTACCTCCATACACTGAGCAACTGATGGCCGAGGATTGGACGGAAGGGCTCTGCATGTATTTAGAATCTTTGACTTTCTTACCTCTGCCAGAAAACTCTTCATGGCTATAGAGTCTATCAGAGTTCCCAAGAAGGGAACCTTTGTCTGTAGAATTAGTGAACTCTTTTCTAGATTCAGCTTCCATCCGTGAGTTCACAGAAAGGACAACACTGTATCTGTATGAGACTTTGTTAGATAAGACGCCGCCTGAATCAAAATATCGTCCAGATAAGGCGCCACTGCTATGTCCTGCGGCCTGAGAACTGCCAGAAGGGACCCTAGAACCTTTGTGAAGATCCCGGGTGCTGTGGCCAATCTGAAGGGAAGAGCCACGAACTGAAAATATTTGTCCAGGAAGGCAAACCTCAGGTACTGATGATGATCCTTGTGAATAGGAATATGGAGGTATGCATCCTTCAAGTTCACGGTAGTCATATATTGACCCTCCTGGATCATTGGTAAAATTGTTCGGATAGCCTCCATCTTGAAAGATGGGACTGAGAAATTTGTTTAGACTCTTGAGATCTAAAATAGGTCTGAACTTTCCCTCTTTTTTTGGGAACCATGAAAAGATTGGAGTAAAACCCCTGTCCCTGTTCTAGTCTTGGAACTAGGGTTGCCACCTTTTGCCCAGAAGATTCCTGGACACTTTCTAAATGGGGGTGGAGGGGGCATGGTTTGGGGGCGTGGCCTCACACAGCCTCAAAATTAATATGAAATCAAATTTATATATTATATATATATATATATATATATATATATATATATATATATATATAAAAGCTTTCAACCATCCGAAAATACGTTATATGTAGCAGAACTTAGGGAGCATAAGGAGAAAACATATATCAGCATGAGGTAACTATAGTTATAACTTGGTGTCAAATGTTTTTTTTAACATTGAAACAATGCACTGTGCTCACTAAATAAATACTAAATACTTGTCCCCAGTAAGTTGGACCGGTCACCGGCTGCACAAGCACGCACCTCTGCTCACTCACTGTCTTCTTGTCGGATTGACTCCTCCTGACTGAGTTGTTACACAATCTGCGCACGCAGTGCAGGCTCAGCGAGGAACATGGAAGTGACGTCACGTGACCCCCCTCCTCCCTCCCACATACTCCAGAGTCAGACAGCGCAGGTTCCGTCGCTCCTCCCGCCGGGTTATGAGCTCCTCTGGCCAGCTGTTTTTTTTAAATCTGCGGTCAGTGCTGTGCCAGCCCCAGGGGAGCTCTTAGCCCGGGGCATTTCATGGTATTTCCGGGGCACGGGACATACAGTCCCAGACTGGGACTGTCCCAGTGAAACCGGGGCAGATGGCAACCCTACTTAGAACGGGACAAATTACTCCCATAGTAGAGGTCTTTTACACAACGTAAGAACGCCTCTGTTTTTATCTGGTCTACAGACAATCGTGAAAGAAGAAATCTCCCTCTTGCGAGAAAACTTTTGAATTCTAGTTGATACCCGTGGGTCACGATTTCCAGTGCCCAGGGGTCCTGAACATCTCTTGCCCAAGCCTGGACAAAGAAAGAAAGTCTGCCATCTACTAGATCCGGTCCCGGATCGGGGGCCGCCCCTTCATGCTGTCTTTGTAGTAGCAGCGGGCTTCTTGGGTTGTTTACCCTTGTTCCAAGCCTGGTTGGGTCTCCAGACGGACTTGGCCTGAGCAAAATTCCCTTCCTGCTTTGTGGAGGAAGAAGAGGGTACTCCTTTAAAGTTCCGAAAGGAACGAAAATTATTTTGTTTACCCCTCATCTTAACAGACTTCCTGAGGTAGAGCATGACCTTTACCTCCAGTAAAGTCAGAAATTATTTCCTTCAACTCAGGCCCGAATAGGGTCTTACCCTTGAAGGGAATAGCCAAGAGCTTTGACTTAGATGACACATCAGCAGACCACGATTTTAAACATAACGCTCTATGTGCTAAAATGGCAAATCCTGCATTTTTAGCCGCCAACTTAGCAATTTGAAAGGCGGCATCCGTGATAAAAGAATTAGCTAGCTTGAGAGCCTTAATTCTATCTAAAATGTCCTCTAAGGGGGTCTCAATTATAAGAGACTCTTCTAAGGCCAGAAAGCTGCTGCAGTAGTAACTGGAACAATGCAGGCTGTCGGTTGTAAAAGAAAACCCTAATGAATAAATAACTTCTTTAGAAGACCCTCTAATTTCTTATCCATAGAGTCTTTGAAAGCACAGCTGTCCTCAATAGGAATAGTTGTACGCTTAGCCAGGGTAGATATAGCTCCCTCCACCTTAGGGACAGTCTGCCAAGAGTCCCGAATGGTTATATGGGATACATTTTCTTAAAATTAGGAGGAGGGGAGAACGGTATACCCGGTCTGTCCCACTCCTTCTTGATAATCTCCGAGATTCTCTTAGGAACCGGAAAAACATCAGTGTAAGCGGGTACTTCTAGATATTTGTCCATTTTACACAATTTCTCTGGTGGTACCATAATAGGGTCACAGTCATCCAGAGTTGCTAAGACCTCCCGAAGTAACAGGCAGAGGAGGTGTTCCAGCTTAAATTTAAAGGACATGACGTCCGAATCTGTCTGAGGTAACACATTTCCCGATTCCGAAAGTTCCCCCCCAGACAAAATTTCCCTGACCCCCCAACTCAGATCCTTGCGAGGGCACATCGGAAATAGCCAACAAGCATCAGAGGACTCAGTATTCACATTGACTCCTGTCCTACTGCGTTTACCCTGTAACACTGGTAGCTTAGATAATACCTCTGTAAAGGTAGTTGACATAACTGCAGCCATATCCTGCAGAGTAAAAGAATTAGACGCATTTGAAGAACTCAGCGTCGCTTGGGTGGGCGTTAAAGGTTGTGACACTTGGGGAGAATTAGGCGGCATATCCTGATTCTCTTCAGACTGAGAATCATCCTTAGGCACACTTTCTTTACATAAAATATGCTTTTTACATTGTAAGGCCCTTTCAGTACAAGAGGTACACAAAGTAAGAGGGGGTTCCACAATGGCCTCTAAACACATAGAACAAGGAGTTTCCTCAAGTTCAGACATCCCCTAACTTAATCCCTTTTAACTCCTTTCTCAATGCAATCGCAAGAAGTTCTAGGGATAAGTTGAAAAGCAGCGGTGAAAGGGGGCAGCCTTGACAGGTGCCTTGTTGCAAAATTAATCTGATAACTCGCCATTAACAATAGCAGAGGATGGAGCCTGATACAGCACACAGACAAATTGATAGAAACACCCTACTAGACCAAATCCTTCAAGTGAACTAAATAAATGATCCCATACTATCGAGTCGAAAGCCTTTTCTGCGTCAACTGTAAGCAGGGCTAGGTCTATTCTGTTATGGGACATTTTTCCTATAGGTTTGTTCCAAAAATGATCAATGACCAACATAGCTTTACGGAGATTTATCACCGGATTCCTTCCCAACATAAAGCCTGCTTGATCCGTATATATCAATGGGTTCAAGTGTTGCTTAAGTCTTTGTGAAATAATGGCGGTTAAAAGCTTGTAGTCTTGATTCAACAAGGATATAGGCCTGTATGAGGATAAAGCTTCTGGGTCTTTATCCTTTTTGAGAATTAGTGCCACATTAGATGCTGTAAAAAAACTTTGATTGCATTTGGTTTTTGATATATTCATTAAAAAGTGAGGATAATGTGGAGATGATTTGGTCATGCAGGAGTCTATAGAACTCGGCTGGGAGGGCATCAGGACCTGGAGTTTTGTTTAATTTAGCCTTTTTAATAGCTTCCGAAATCTCGCTTAATGAAATAGGTTCATTTAATTGGAGGAGATCCAGAGTAGCAATTTTAGGCAATTTTATACTTTGCCAAAATTTGCTTTTATTCTCAGTATGGACTTCTCCAGCCGAATAAACTCCCTGAAAATATTTAACAAATTCTCGCCTTATCTCTGAAATATTGGTAATTCTTTTATTGCAATTTTTGATTGTTGCTATAAAAAAAAATTCTGACTCCAACCCTTAGATAATTTGGCTAAAATTTTTGCAGATTTCTCATAATGCCCTCTGAACCTAACTTTCGGTTTTTGATCGTCCAAGATTGCTCCTTGTTTAAAAGAAAAAGATCTCTCTAATCTTGCAGCGGTATACCTACCCCAGGTAGTCTGAGATGGATTAATTAAATATTTCCTATAGGTATTCTTTACCTGATTACAGTGACATGCAGTGAAGTCAGTGGATGGTGAGGCACTGGCTGGCTATGATATCTAACCCCACGGCATCAGTATAGCAGGACACCGCAAATAAGCCTAACTTATGCAGATAATAGTGTCTGAAATTAGACAGTGATATTACCTCAATATTTTTAGACTGCTAACTACTACTATTGGGGCTACACACACATACATAACACACACACACCCTCACATACATACATAACACATACGCACTCACACACTCATATATATGACACACACATTCACATAAATGCATAACACACACACTCAGACACACACTCATATATATATATATATATATATATATATATGACCCACACACTCACATACATACCTCACTTACACACTCACATACATACATAAAATAAACACACTCACTTACACACATCCTCCCATACATACATAACACACACTCACATACATATATACATAACGCACACTTACACACTCACGTAGACTTGCATACATATACTCACACACACATGCACACTCATACATACATGCACACACATACTCATAAAGCCATGCACAGGGTTTCGCTGTTCATAAATTCCCATCACACAAAGACACCAAAGCATCAGGTTTTCTAAAAGTTTTTTTGGGTATAAAAAAAAGCATAGTGACACAGGATGTAGAGACAGTGACACTGGGTAACCATAAAGCAGATACATCAGACAGAGGCACATAAAAATGAAGGGGGGGGGGGGCATAGACTAAGGTGACAGAGTGAAAGTGAAAAATTGGAAAGGTTTAATCAACAGTGAAATTTTGTTTCCATTTAATGTACTTCAACACATGCTGGCCTCATAATTTATTCTAAAGGGTTAAATGGGATCAATTCCTCTGAACAGACACTCTGTAAACTTTCAAAGTGATTTGTAATGTCCTATTTAAACAGCTCTGCTAACCTCTGGCCTCCAAGGCTATACTTCTCAGTGCTCATTATCCAGACACTTCAGGGTTTCTGTCACAAACAAGCTATGCAGGCATGGGTATCTTAAAATAAATTATTTAATTGAGAAGTAAGCCCTTAGTGTATTTAACAGAATATTTGCACACAAAAAACAACCTGTTGAACACATTCTGAGTAGTATAATGTTGAACTGAAGAGTACCTATACATAAAATAAGCATGCTAAATTGTATAATTGTATGATAAGCCTCAATACTCTAATAACAAGCATGCTAAGCTAGTGTGTGTGTGTATATATATATATATATATATATATATATATATATATATATATATATATATATAAAACACACACACATAGTATATATACAGAGATATAAAAAATTATGCTATTAAAGTATAAATATATTACATGGCATTGTAATAGATAATTAAAAATATGCTATTCATTTTTACAGCAATGAGAAAAAAGAATTTGCTTTAAATAATGACTGTAAATCCCTCTAGCACCCAAAGAGTTAATAAAGAGATCAGGGAAACAGGAATGTTGAAGGGATAGTTTTTCTTTGTTTACCCACCATAGATTGAAATAAGCAGCAGGAGGAATGGTGATTAACAAAAATGTGAGGGAGAATATTACTCACTCAGCCGTGCACGGCAGAACACACCATGCAAGGGACTTATCTTCCAAGTCAGCAGCGTGCGACATGCTGCCTGATTGATGGGCTTCTGCAGGAGAGAGCATAGCTAGTATAGTAAATAAGTGAGTTCCCCATAACGGCACATGTTTAGGTCAGATCATAAGGTCTTAGTGCAAATACTTTTACTAAGTTGTTAGCAGCTGACACTGCACCGTGCTGGCATAGGACAAATGGGAGAAAGATTTGTGAGGAAGGGAGAACATTCAAATTGATCCCAGTTGCGAGGTGGGGGCGGAGGGGGGACCTGGGAAGGAAGCAGCAGTAGCAGGGTTTGTAAATTTACTTGCAGAGCCGTGAGCTGCCCAGTGCTGCAAATGATCTGTGTGGAATTTGAGCATGGGATTGGGATGATCATCATGACAGAGTAACACCTTGAAAAAAAATAAAAAATAATGATATACTTACCGTTTTCACCAGACTGTGGTAGGTCCTTCAGTTCTTCTCTCAGGCTCAGTAGCTCTGCTCTCAATGTCTTAGCTTGCTTCATCTCTGTCCCCCTCGGCAGTCGACTCCATCCACACTCTAACACATGACTCCCACTAGGTTAAGGCTGTTTCTCTGCAATCTTCAGACAAATTGTCCCGCCAGTGAGCGCTGGAACACACCTCCTCCACAAGAGTAAGAGCTCAGAGATAGTCACATGATAATGCTACATTGACTCTGAGCTCTCTTACTGGTATTCTGCACCAGCATGGCTCTGATTGGTTTGAGGCTGCTTGAAGAAAAGCCTCTACTGGGAGCCTATGGGCCGCAAGAGGAGATGTAGCATAAGCACCACAGGGTGGCGCTAGCTCCCTCAGCTCATACAAGCTATCCATGCTGCGCAATGCAGGCCAGCTGAACAGCTCACTGCCTCTACCTCATTGCGCAACATGGATTTCCAATGCCGGTGGGGTGTGCAAACTTTTGCATATCGCTCTAACAAGATTGTATAAATAATTTTTTTCAATTGATTAATAAAAAAAACCCATTTTCCTTCATTTGGCAGGTGAGGCTGTGCCTCACTTGCCTCTTATGACTGCACGTCACTGCCTGATTAGCTAATTGTTCCTCCCTACTTTTGTTCTTTTTCTTCCATTTGCATAAGAAAGCTTTAATTTCACCCCTAAATACAGATTTTGCCATTTCCCAGAAGATTTATGGGTTGTCTGTATATGAGGCATTGAACTCATGAAATTCTTTCCATCTTTCTTGTAGCCAATTCTTAAATTTAAGATTATTAACTAAGTACTGGGGGAAAAGGAATCGCCACTTATTTTGGCTTTGTGGACATATAGCATTAACCCCTTAATGACCGCAGCACTTTTCCATTTTCTGTCCGTTTGGGACCAAGGCTATTTTTACATTTTTGCGGTGTTTGTGTTTAGCTGTAATTTTCCTCTTACTCATTTACTGTACCCACACATATTATATACCGTTTTTCTCGCCATTAAATGGACTTTCAAAAGATACCATTATTTTCATCATATCTTATAATTTACTATAAAAAAATTATAAAATATGAGGAAAAATTGAAAAAAAAAACACTTTTTTTAACTTTGACCCCCAAAATCTGTTACATATCTACAACCACCAAAAAACACCTATGCTAAATAGTTTCTAAATTTTGTCCTGAGTTTAGAAATACCCAATGTTTACATCTTCTTTGCTTTTTTTGTAAGTTATAGGGCCATAAATACAAGTAGCACTTTGCTATTTGCAAACCACTTTTTTTTCAAAATTAGCGCTAGTTACATTGGAACACTGATATCTTTCAGGAATCCCTGAATATCCATTGACATGTATATATTTTTTTTTAGTAGACAACCCAAAGTATTGATCTAGGCCAATTTTGGTATATTTCATGCCACCATTTCACCGCCAAATGCGATCAAATAAAAAAAATCGTTCACTTTTTCACAATTTTTTTCACAAACTTTAGGTTTCTCACTGAAATTATTTACAAATAGTTTGTGCAATTATGGCACAAATGGTTGTAAATTCTTCTCTGTGATCCCCTTTGTTCAGAAATAGCAGACTTATATGGCTTTGGTGTTGCTTTTTGGTAATTAGAATGCCACTAAATGCCACTGCGCACCACACGTGTATTATGCCCAGCAGTGAAGGGGTTAATTAGGGAGCATGTAGGGAGCTTGTAGGGTTAATTTTAGCTTTAGTGTAGTGTAGTAGACAACCCCAAGTATTGATCTAGGCCCATTTTGGTATATTTCATGCCACCATTTCACCGCCAAATGCGATCAAATTAAAAAAAACGTAAAATATTTCACAATTTTAGGTTTCTCACTGAAATCATTTACAAACAGCTTGTGCAGTTATGGCACAAATGGTTGTAAATGCTTCTCTGGGATCCCCTTTGTTCAGAAATAGCAGACATATATGGCTTTGGCGTTGCTTTTTGGTATTTAGAAGGCCGCTAAATGCCGCTGCGCATCACACGTGTATTATGGCTAGCAGTGAAGGGGTTAATTAGGTAGCTTGTAGGGAGCTTGCAGGGTTAATATTAGATTTAGTGTAGAGCTCAGCCTCCCACCTAAAACATCAGACCCCCTGATCCCTCCCAAACAGCTCTCTTCCCTCCCCCACCCCACAATTGTCCCCGCCATCTTAAGTACTGGCAGAAAGTCTGCCAGTACTAAAATAAAAGCTATATATATATTTTTTTTAATGATTTTTTTAAGCATATTTACATATGCTGCTGTGTACTATCCCCCCTTAGCCCCCAACCTCACTGATCCCCCCCCAAACAGCTCTATCCCCTCCCACTCTAACTTAATGGGCGCCATCTTGGGTACTGGCAGCTGTCTGCCAGTACCCAGTTTAGAAGAAAAAAAATGGTTTGTTTTTTTAATTTTTTGAAATTTTCTGTAGTGTAGCTTCCCCACACACAAACCAACCCCCCCACCCCTCCACGATCGTTTTTTGTGCTTTTGCACAAACATGATTAGCCAGGTTTTATTAAACACTTTTCCGTAGTGTAGCGGTTCCCACCCGCTCCCGCCCCGTGCACGCGCCCGCCCGCCACCCTCCGTGTGCGCGCCCCTGGCGGTCACGCCCCCGATCCCGCCCCCCGTGACATCACGCGGCACACCGATGGCCGCCCACCCGCCTCCCACCCACCAACGATACCGGCCATCGATGTCCGGTGCAGAGAGGGCCACAGAGTGGCTCTCTCTGCATCGGATGGCCATGTGAGGTTATTGCAGGATGCCTCCATATCGAGGCATCACTGCAATAACCGGAAAGCAGCTGGAAGCGAGCAGGATCGCTTCCAGCTGCTTTCCACACCGAGGACGTGCAGGGTACGTCCTCAGGCGTTAACTGCCTTTTTTTTGAGGACGTACCCTGCACGTCCTCGGTCATTAAGGGGTTAATCTCCAATATAATAATGGCATGATCCGAAATGACAATATCCCCAATATCTGACTTAATCTCCAAACCCAGCATATTATTTGATATTTAAAAATAGTCAATTCGAGAAAAGGACTTGAAAATCTTAGATTCGCATGTGAACTCCTTACTATCTGGATGTTGTAATCTCCAAATGTCTTTTATTGATAATTTATAGCAAAAATGTTGTAGTACCTTAGCTCCCCTATTATTCCTAGACACTTGGGAAAGGTTAGACCTATCCAAAGCAGGCGCGAACGCCATATTCAAATTTCTGGCCAAGATAACATTCCTTCCAATGAAAGGAAACAACTTCAAGCTTAGCTGATCCCAAAATCCTCTAGCCAAGGAGTTTGGGCCACAAATATTACATAAAACAAATAGACATTTATTAATCAGTAATTCTATTATTTGAAATATTCCTTCTGTATCCAAATCCTGTGATATAATTTGAGAAAAGAGTTGTTTGTTAATCAAAATAGCAACGCCTCTTTTCCTTTTAGCGTATGTTGTTGCAAAGATTTCGCCTACCCACTTAGATTTTAATTTAGATATTTCATGCGGTTTAAGGTGTGTCTCTTGGATAAATGCAATATCAGGCCTATGTTTCCCAAGCTCTTTTATAATAAGTTTCCTTTTAATTGGGGCTGTGATGCCCCCAACATTCCAAGAGACTAATTTTACTTTATCTGACATTTAAAACAAAAGCAAAAAAGATCCCAAAAAAGTGGGTACGAGTATAAAATAATAAAAAACAATCGACACAAAAAAATAGTTGTCTAGAGAAAAAAAACAACAACTAAACCCTTCCCCCCGACCATCGCTCTCAGGCAACAGTCGGATCTCAGACATAACCTAACCATCGGCAAACTCTGGATATATAGTAATACATGTTAAAGTTTGACTCTGCATGTGTCAATCTATTGAGTGTTTGGAACAGAATTCCTAATCTTCCACCTTACTACTTAATGTTATTAGATCGCCATTTTTTCAAGCGTAATTTTAGATGGGTATAGCAATCTTGCATTAAAATTTGCCTTAATCAGTCTGGAGCAAAAAAGGTGACATTTCTCTCCTCTTAGTCAACGTTTCCGCAGAAAAATCTTGAAAGATTAAAATTTTCTGCTGACCAATCAATAGCACGTTGTTTTTAAGATAATGTCTAAGGATTTTGTTTTTGTCCTGAAAATGTAAGAATTTTATGAGTACTGATCTTGCTCTATAGGTACCATCGGGGTTACTTCTAATTGGACCAACTCTATGTGCTCTTTGTACCTGTATTGCCGTACCATCTGTGGTTAATCCAAGTAATTGGGGAAGTTTGAAAGAGGCAAAGGACAGTAAATCCTGATATTCCGTTGTTTCTGGGAGGCCCACAACCCTTAGGTTGTTACGACGGGCTCTGTCCTCTAGCTCTTCCAGTCTTGTTTGTAATGTAATAATTTGACTGCCGTGCGTTGAAATAGAATGCTCTTGTATAGTAGTTCGGTCCTCTATGTTGATACCCTTGCCTCAACCTCCGTCAGTCTTGTTGCGAATTGCCTGACCTCGCTTGAAAGACTCACATTGTCCTTTTTGTGTACTTCAAATTGGGGCATAAATAGTTCAGAAATCTGTTGTAACAGCTTTGTATTATCTGAATAACAGAAATACTACTTTTGGGGGCGGAGCCGGTAGCGACTAAGATGGTCGCATAAACTCCGGGCTCTGTGTAAGCCAAAGACAATTTGCAGCATGAATGCCATCAGACTCGGGCTAACTACCTACAAATCTACTCAGAAGGAAAGGCTCAACGTGTAATACCTACAGTGAGTGAAAATCCGGGCGACGGAACTCTTAGATGACACTTAGAAGCTAGAGAGAGCTCTGGGACGCATAGCTGTAATGGCGGCGTAGAGTGAAAACGGCCCGGACACAAACACAGATGTACAGACGTCGCACTCAAAGCAACAGCTCAGACCGCATCAGAAAGCCAACCGCACCAATTGTGAATATATTTCAGGATCGGCTGTTTGGGATAAGGTGGAAAATAACCCACAAGACATTGGCTGTGGCCAGGTAAATGGCAGTCTATAATAAATCATGAGGGGATTGTAATACTGTGAGCGTGGGTGTTCAGGACACAAAATCCCATAAGGCTATAAATAAAAGGGGAAAGCTCTGCTTGAATAAAAGGGGATTTATCAAGACGCAAATGTGGAGGTGAATAAAACAAAGACACAATATTTACTTCTGAAAGCCCTACAGAGTGACTCATATATACGCTTAAGCTAAAAGCATATAAACTGCGTGCCCCACAATATCTTACTGCGTACTGTGGCTAAACAGCAAACTCAAACACGTGGGGGAGAACTCTTACTACAACAGATGAATAAAACACTTAAAGAGCGCTGCTCTCACTGTAGTGGAGGAGAAAGATCATAATTAATAATAGAAGTGAGATCACAAAGATAAAACAATATAAAATAGAAAAATATCAAATTATACATTACAACTGAAGGGACCTTAATACACCAAATGGCCTCTAAGAGGAATACCAAAATGGACAAACTGTCTAAACCACACTTAAACAAAAATTCTACTGTGGCCTCCTACTTTAACCCCTCTGAAAGTACAAACACTCAGACGACTAACACCCCTCCATCTGCAATGGCATCTCCACAATCACAGCTAGTACAAAGTGACTCTCAAACGCCAAATGTGGTTCAGATTCCTTCCAATATTTTGTCAACACTTCCATCTAAGCAGGATATAGCGGACATTGTCCGTGCATGTGTCCGTGAAGAACTTGCGGACCTAAAACAAGACATTACTGCAATAGGGTTTAGAGTGGAAGCCCTTGAAGAAAATAATGACACTATGAGGGAAGATATAGATAGCTTACATACCCAAGCAGATACTGTTACTTCTACCATTGAGGCCTTGCACTCTAAAATCGAGGACCTAGAGAATAGAAGTAGAAGAAAAAATTTAAGGATAAGGGGAGTACCCGAATCAGTTTTGCCTAAAGACCTACCCACATACCTACCTGCCTTGTTTCATCATCTAAAGGGTACTACAGATAAAGAGGAAATACCTTGGGATCGGGCTCATAGAGCCTTGAGAGCCAGGCCACCAGACTCAGCCCCACCCAGAGATATCATTATTAAGTTCAAGAACAATAGGGATAAAGAAGAGATTCTTAATCTATCAAGAAAAAATCAGCCTATTCGATTTAGGGGCACAGTACTACAATTCTATGCAGACCTTTCGCAAAGAACTTTGCAAAAATACAAGGAATTTTCCCCACTGACACAACTTTTACGTAATAAACGTATACCATACAGATGGGGATTTCCCACTCATCTCGTAGTTATCCATGAAGATAGGAGAGTGATATGTGATGATATTTCAGAAGCCTCAAAGTTTTGTGAAATACTACACCTAGACCCACCGGATCTCAACAATCCGCCTTCTTTAGGTCTGCCAAACACCAATCAACAGCGTATGCGAAACAATTGATCCCTGACTCCAGCTAAACCGCAGAGGCGTCCTGCAGCCGCAAGGGCGTTAGAAGTTGGAACTTGAATATGGATGGAATCTAATCTATTTCACTTTAACAGGTTATTTGGACTTACAACCATTTACAATGTTGTCTATTTCATATGAGTCTCTAAATATGTGAGGCTGCAAGATATCTGCTTATAGACTAATTCCTGTCATGAACCTTGGATTTGTGAGTATGCTTGAAATATCTGTGTCGAAAGGCAACTTTTTAGGATATAACCAGAGACTTTATGTAGAATTTAACAGTAGACAAAACCTAACTGCTGAATTTCAAGAACACTCTAAATACTTTAGTTATGCTAGAAGTTTGATATAATGTTGATAATCTACTCTACTTTTTGATATGTTATTATATGTTACATGTTGACAAGGCCTTTATGACTTTTAATATAGGCTTACATTTATTTCCCTCAGTTAAATACCTACTTGTTACCTACATTGGTGTAAAGGTAGTCATTCTGCCTGCGGTGATGGTTTATATTTTATACCCCAGGCTATTTAAGCCGAGGCAAATGTGTTATTATTGTTTTGATAGTTATTTAGGTTATGTTACTAGATACAGGTTACCTATTATGATGAGTGATACATTACTGTTCCAATGCCCGAAGAATGCTTATAGCATATGTGTAAGGTCCAAGATAAGTGTAAATCAGCCCAGTAAATTCATTTAATGGCCACTAAGCAAACATCAGTCCCATTTACAATACTTACTCAGAATGTTAAAGGGTTTCTATCTCCCTGTAAGAGGTCAAAGGCTCTATCGGATTTATATAAGAAAAAAGCTGACATATTTCTGCAGGAGACGCATTTCAAAAAATCATAAATTCCAAAATATTTCGGTAAGCACTATACACAACATTTTCACAATACTGCACCAACCAAACACTGTGGGGTCAGTATCCTAATTTGCAAAAATATCCCTTTTACGGTTTTGCAGTCAGCCAGGGATGGGGAAGGTAGGTTTCTGGGAATAGCAGGACTAATGTACGGCAGACCAATTACATTTATATATATGACCCTAACATTCAACATATACCATTCTTTAAAACAATGTTCCGAAAACTATTAGACATCGCTAAAGGTCCAATATTTCTTGGAGGTGACTTCAACCTCCCGTTTCAACCTTCCATAGATACTTCCAACCCCCAACCTAGAACATCAAAAGGCACCTTGTCATATTTATGGAAGGCTTTGAGAGACTATAACTTGTACGACATCTGGCGCTTTACACACCCTTCAACAAATGATTATACCTTCTATTCTCACCCCTCACAGTCCTACAGCAGGATAGATTATCTTCTCACAAATCAAGTAGGTCTCTCCTTAATAACCAGCTCCACAATCTCACCTACATCCTGGTCCGATCACTCGGCAGTCACGGTACAGATTACATGGCCTAATACACCTACCAGTCCCTTCCTTTGGAGACTTGATGATTCATTATTGACACATCAAATCATTGTAGATCATCTCTCTAAAATAATGGAAGAATATTTCCAGATTAATAATAATTCAGTAAAAGATCCATTCGTGGTCTGGGAAGCTCATAAATGTACTCTAAGAGGGGAATTCATAAAATATAAAGCACATCTCCAAAAAACTTCCAGACAGCTCTACACAACACTGACCTCTAGATTGGGACATTTAGATTACACACATAAGAAAGATCCCAAAAATACTTCTATTCTACGTGAAATAGGTAGTGTTAGAGAACAATTAGAAACATTTCTTGCCTTAGAGCATCAGAAAACTGCTTTGAAAATAAAACAAAAATGTTATCATGAAAGTAATAAAGCAGGGAAAATGCTGGCTAGGAACCTCAAGAGAGCTAGGTTAAAATAGTTTATTCATGAACTAAAGTCCTCTCAAAACACTACTGTAAACACAACCCCAGACATCTTAAACCAGTTTCATAAATACTATTCGATTCTTTATAACCTGCAAGATAAGGCCTCAGAATCTGGCATGCAGTCTAAAGAGTTCATTCAAACATACTTAAAGGGACACTGTACCCAAATTTTTTCTTTTGTAATTCAGAAAGAGCATGCAATTTTAAGCAACTTTCTAATTTACTCCTATTAGCAATTTTTCTTCGTTCTCTTGCTATCATTATTTGAAAAAGAAGGCATCTAAGCTTTTTTTTGGTTTCAGTACTCTGGACAGCACTTTTTTATTGGTGGATGAATTTATCCACCAATCAGCAAGGACAACCCAGGTTGTTCACCAAAAATGGGCCGGCATCTAAACTTACATTCTTGCATTTCAAATAAAGATAACAAGAGAATTAAGAAAATTTGATAATAGGAGTAAATTAGAAAGTTGCTTAAAATGTCATGCTCTATCTGAATCACGAAAGAAAAATTTTGGGTTTAGTGTCCCTTTAGCTTTGTGCAATCTCCCTTCAATTTCCCCAGAACAACAGGAGGCATTAGACTCATCAATAACTCCAAATGAAATCCTAGCAGCCATAAAAGAACTATCCCCAGTTAAAGGTCCAGACGGATTTTCCGCCAAATACTACCAGACATTTGCCCCAATCCTTATCCCTTCCCTACACAAGTTGTACAATAATATGTCATCTACTAACCCGCCCCCCCCTTATCATAGTACTGCCAAAACTCCCGATACACCAGCAAATTTTCGCCCCATCTCTCTATTGAATATCGATACCAAAATATACGCCAAGATATTAGCAAATAGGCTGACTAAATTACTCCCCCAACTAATTCATTATAATCAAGTTGGTTTCACCCCATATCGTGAGGCTAGAGATAATACCTAGAGAAAGAGGTGTATCTCCAGCACCACAAATGCTACTACACAAGCTCCTATATGCAAGATCTCTCAACCAGATCTTAAATAAATAACAGAAATAATGTAAGCTGAAAGGAGCGCTTAGAACACCTTAGAGGAGTTCTTAGCTAAAGGTAGAGTCAGCGGGGAATAAAGCGTAAAAGTATCAGGATTTAAAATAAAACCAATCCGTTTAATTATACATAAAACCAAAACTAGTACAATAGCACATACAAGTGCCCTAAGAGTTACAATTAGAATAAAAATGAAAATATGGACTCTAATGCAATTAGAGTAATAAGAGTCCTGTGTCTACCTCAAGTTGTCTAAAAAATGCTAAAAAGTTATTAAAAATTACAATAAACGATAAATGATTAATAGATCCTCTAAAAGGTAACAAGAATTGCACTGATGTTAATACAGATACCTTCCTAAAAAATATAAAGCAATCTAGTTAACTGCAATCTAGTTAAAAAGAAGCTTGTACAAAGGTACAACTGATATGGAAAATATAGCAAATATACACAAATACAAATACAGTGTTATAATATTGTTGGCAGACTCATAACAAAAATATGCTCATTGTGGAATCCTAAACGTATACCAATGCCTTTAAAGAGTCCAGAAAAGTGTCCATATGATAAAAATGCCAAATGTTGAAAAATTAAAGCCGTGTGGAGTGATAAAAACATAATTTATGCTTACCTGATAAATTTATTTCTCTTGTGGTGTATCCAGTCCACGGATCATCCATTACTTGTGGGATATTCTCCTTCCCAACAGGAAGTTGCAAGAGGATCACCCACAGCAGAGCTGCTATATAGCTCCTCCCCTCACTGCCATATCCAGTCATTTGACCGAAACAAGCCGAGAAAGGAGAAACCATAGGGTGCAGTGGTGACTGTAGTTAAATTAAAATTTAGACCTGCCTTAAAAGGACAGGGCGGGTCGTGGACTGGATACACTACAAGAGAAATAAATTTATCAGGTAAGAATAAATTATGTTTTCTCTTGTTAAGTGTATCCAGTCCACGGATCATCCATTACTTGTGGGATACCAATACCAAAGCTAAAGTACACGGATGATGGGAGGGACAAGGCAGGAACTTAAACGGAAGGAACCACTGCCTGTAGAACCTTTCTCCCAAAAACAGCCTCCGAAGAAGCAAAAGTATCATATTTGTAAAATTTGGAAAAGGTATGAAGCGAAGACCAAGTCGCAGCCTTGCAAATCTGTTCAACAGAAGCCTCATTTTTAAAGGTCCAGGTGGAAACCACAGCTCTAGAATGAGCTGTAATCCTTTCAGGGGGCTGCTGTCCAGCAGTCTCATAGGCTAAATGGATTATACTCCGAAGCCAAAAAGAAAGAGAGGTTGCCGAGGCCTTTTGACCTCTCCTCTGTCCAGAATAAACAACAAACAGGTTAGATGTTTGACGAAAATCTTTAGTAGCTTATAAGTAAAACTTCAAGGCACGAACTACGTCTATATTATGCAAAAGACGTTCCTTCTTTGAAGAAGGATTAGGACATAATGATGGAACAACAATCTCTTGATTGATTCTTGTTAGAAACCACCTTGGGTAAAAACCCAGGTTTTGTACGCAGAACTACCTTATCTGAATGAAAGATCAGATAAGGAGAATCACAATGTAAGGCAGATAACTCCGAGACTCTCTGAGCCGAGGAAATAGCCATCAGAAAAATAACTTTCCATGATAGAAGTTTGATATCAATAGAATGAAGGGGTTCAAACGGAACCCCTTGAAGAACTTTAAGAACCAAGTTTAAGCTCCATGGAGGAGCAACAGGTTTAAACACAGGCTTAATTCTAACTAAAGCCTGACAAAATGCCTGAATGTCTGGAACTTCTGCCAGACGCTTGTGTAAAAGAATAGACAGAGCAGAAATCTGTCCCTTTAAAGAACTAGCTGATAATCCTTTGTCCAAACCCTCTTGGAGGAAGGACAATATCCTAGGAATCCTGACCCTACTCCATGAGTAATTCTTGGATTCACACCAATGAAGATATTTACGCCATATCTTGTGGTAGATTTTCCTGGTGACAGGCTTTCGTGCCTGTATTAAGGTATCAATGACTGACTCGGAGAAGCCACGATTTGATAGAATCAAGCGTTCAATCTCCATGAAGTCAGTCTCAGAGAAATTAGATTCGGATGATTGAAAGGACCTTGTATGAGAAGGTCTTGTCTCAGAGGCAGAGTCCATGGTGGAAAGGATGACATGTCCACTAGGTCTGCATACCAGGTCCTGCGTGGCCACGCAGGCACTATCAGAATCACAGATGCCCTCTCCTGTCTGATTTTGGCAATCAGTCGAGGGAGCAGAGGAAACGGTGGAAACACATAAGCCAGGTTGAAGAACCAAGGAGCTGCTAGAGCATCTATCAGCGTTGCTTCTGGGTCCCTGGACCTGGATCCGTAACAAGGAAGCTTGGCATTCTGGCGAGACGCCATGAGATCCAGTTCTGGTTTGCCCCAACGATGAACCAATTGAGCAAACACCTCCGGAGGGAGTTCCCACTCCCCCGGATGAAAAGTCTGACGACTTAGAAAATCCGCCTCCCAGTTCTCTACACCTGGGATATGGATTGCTGATAGGTGGCAAGAGGGAGACTCTGCCCAGCGAATTATCTTGGAGACTTCTAACATCGCTAGGGAACTCCTGGTTCCCCCTTGATGGTTGATGTAAGCCACAGTCGTGATGTTGTCCGACTGAAATCTGATGAACCTCAGGGTTGCTGAGGCCAAGCTAGAAGAGCATTGAATATTGCTCTTAACTCCAGAATATTTATTGGGAGGAGTTTCTCCTCCTGAGTCCACGATCCCTGAGCCTTCAGGGAGTTCCAGACTGCACCCCAACCTAGAAGGCTGGCATCTGTTGTTACAATCGTCCAATCTGGTCTGCGAAAGGTCATACCCTTGGACAGGTGGACCCGAGATAACCACCAGAGGAGTCTCTGGTTTCCTGATCCAGATTTAGTAGAGGGGACAAATCTGTGTAATCCCCATTCCACTGACTGAGCATGCATAATTGCAGCGGTCTGAGATGCAGGCGCGCAAATGGCACTATGTCCATTGCCGCTACCATTAAGCCGATTACCTCCATGCACTGAGCCACCGCAGGGCGCGGAGTGGAGAACACGGCAAGCATTTAGAAGTTTTGATAACCTGGACTCCGTCAGGTAAATTTTCATTTCTACAGAA
Organism: Bombina bombina; assembly: GCF_027579735.1. NCBI lineage: Eukaryota > Metazoa > Chordata > Amphibia > Anura > Bombinatoridae > Bombina > Bombina bombina. Next base: position 1,148,003 of record NC_069508.1, read on the forward strand.
TCTATAAGAGTCCCTAGGAAGGAAACCCTTGTGAGAGGAGATAGAACTCTTTTCTTCGTTCACTTTCCACCCATGCGACCTCAGAAATGCCAGAACTATCTCTGTATGAGACTTGGCAATTTGAAAGCTTGACGCTAGATGTCGTCTAGATAAGGAGCCACCGCTATGCCTCGCGGTCTTAGAACCGCCAGAAGAGAGCCCAGAACCTTTGTAAAAATTCTTGGGGCTGTAGCCAACCCGAATGGAAGAGCTACAAATTGGTAATGCCTGTCTAGAAAGGCAAATCTCAGGAACCGATGATGATTCTTGTGAATCGGAATGTGAAGGTAGGCATCCTTTAAGTCCACTGTGGTCATGTACTGACCCTCTTGGATCATGGGTAAGATGGTTCGAATAGTTTCCATCTTGAATGATGGAACTCTGAGGAATTTGTTTAAGATCTTTAGATCCAAAATTGGTCTGAAGGATCCCTCTTTTTTGGGAACCACAAACAGATTTGAATAAAAACCCTGTCCTTGTTCCGTCTGCGGAACTGGATGGATCACTCCCGTTACTAGGAGGTCTTGCACGCAGCGTAGGAATGCCTCTTTCTTTATCTGGTTTGCAGATAGTCTTGAAAGGTGAAATCTCCCCTGTGGAGGAGAAGCTTTGAAGTCCAGAAGATATCCCTGAGATATGATCTCCAACGCCCAGGGATCCTGAACATCTCTTGCCCACGCCTGGGCGAAGAGAGAAAGTCTGCCCCCTACTGGATCCGTTGCCGGATAGGGGGCCGCTCCTTCATGCTGTCTTGGAGGCAGCAGCAGGCTTTCTGGCCTGCTTGCCCTTGTTCCAGGACTGGTTAGATTTCCAGGCCTGCTTGGATTGAGCAAAAGTTCCCTCGCTGAACCTGCCTTGAAATTTCGAAAGGCACGAAAATTAGACTGTTTGGCCCTTGATTTGGCCCTGTCCTGAGGAAGGGTATGACCCTTACCTCCAGTAATGTCAGCAATAATTTATTTCAAACCAGGCCCGAATAAGGTCTGCCCCTTGAAAGGAATGTTGAGTAATTTAGACTTTGAAGTCACGTCAGCTGGCCAGGATTTAAGCCATAGCGCCCTACGCGCCTGGATGGCGAATCCGGAATTCTTAGCCGTTAGTTTAGTCAAATGAACAATGGCATCAGAAACAAATGAGTTAGCTAGCTTAAGTGTTCTAAGCTTGTCAATGATTTCAGTCAATGGAGCTGTATGGATGGCCTCTTCCAGGGCCTCAAACCAGAATGCCGCCGCAGCAGTGACAGGCGCAATGCATGCAAGGGGCTGTAAAATAAAACCTTGTTGAATAAACATTTTCTTAAGGTAACCCTCTAATTTTTTATCCATTGGATCTGAAAAAGCACAACTGTCCTCAACCGGGATAGTGGTACGCTTTGCTAAAATAGAAACTGCTCCCTCCACCTTAGGGACCGTCTGCCATAAGTCCCGTGTAGTGGAGTCTATGGGAAACATTTTTCTAAATATAGGAGGGGGGGAAAACGGCACACCGGGTCTATCCCACTCCTTACTAATAATTTCTGTAAACCTTTTAGGTATTGGAAAAACATCAGTACACACCGGCACTGCATAGTATTTATCCAGTCTACACAATTTCTCTGGCACTGCAATTGTGTCACAGTCATTCAGAGCAGCTAACACCTCCCCAAGCAATACACGGAGGTTCTCAAGCTTAAATTTAAAGTTAGAAATCTCTGAATCAGGTTTCCCCGAGTCAGAGATGTCACCCACAGACTGAAGCTCTCCGTCCTCAGGTTCTGCATATTGTGATGCAGTATCAGACATGGCTCTTACAGCATCTACGCGCTCTGTATCTCGTCTAACCCCAGAGCTATTGCGCTTGCCTCTTAATTCAGGCAATCTGGCTAATACCGCTGACAGCGTATTATCCATGATCGCAGCCATGTCCTGCAAAGTAATCGCTATGGGCGTCCCTGAAGTACTTGGCGCCATATTAGTGTGCGTCCCTTGAGCGGGAGGCAAAGGGTCCGACACGTGGGGAGAGTTAGTCGGCATAACTTCCCCCTCGACAGAACCCTCTGGTGACAATTCTTTTATAGATAAAGACTGATCTTTACTGTTTAAGGTGAAATCAATACATTTAGTACACATTCTCCTATGGGGCTCCACCATGGCTTTTAAACATAATGAACAAGTAGTTTCCTCTGTGTCAGACATGTTTGTACAGACTAGCAATGAGACTAGCAAGCTTGGAAAACACTTTAAAAAAAGTTAACAAGCAATATAAAAAACGTTACTGTGCCTTTAAGAAAAACAAATTGTCAAAATTTGAAATAACAGTGAAAAAAGGTAGTTACACTAACAAAATGTTTACAGTGTATGTAACAAGTTAGCAGAGCATTGCACCCACTTGCAAATGGATGATTAATCCCTTAATACCAAAAACGGAATAATAAATGAAAAAAACGTTTTTAAAACTAGTCACAACTGCCACAGGTCTACTGTGGTTGTTACCCTCCTCAAACACAACTTTTGAAGCCTTTTGAGCCCTTCAGAGATGTCCTGTATCATGCAGAGGGAAGCTGAATGTCTCTGTAATTTTAGCTGCTCAGAAAAGCGCTAAAAACATAATTTATGTAAGAACTTACCTGATAAATTCATTTCTTTCATATTAACAAGAGTCCATGAGCTAGTGACGTATGGGATATACATTCCTACCAGGAGGGGCAAAGTTTCCCAAACCTTAAAATGCCTATAAATACACCCCTCACCACACCCACAAATCAGTTTAACGAATAGCCAAGAAGTGGGGTGATAAGAAAAAGTGCGAAGCATATAAAATAAGGAATTGGAATAATTGTGCTTTATACAAAAAAATCATAACCACCACAAAAAAGGGTGGGCCTCATGGACTCTTGTTAATATGAAAGAAATGAATTTATCAGGTAAGTTCTTACATAAATTATGTTTTCTTTCATGTAATTAACAAGAGTCCATGAGCTAGTGACGTATGGGATAATGACTACCCAAGATGTGGATCTTTCCACACAAGAGTCACTAGAGAGGGAGGGATAAAATAAAGACAGCCAATTCCTGCTGAAAATAATCCACACCCAAAATAAAGTTTAACAAAAAACATAAGCAGAAGATTCAAACTGAAACCGCTGCCTGAAGAACTTTTCTACCAAAAACTGCTTCAGAAGAAGAAAATACATCAAAATGGTAGAATTTAGTAAAAGTATGCAAAGAAGACCAAGTTGCTGCTTTGCAGATCTGGTCAACCGAAGCTTCATTCCTAAACGCCCAGGAAGTAGATACTGACCTAGTAGAATGAGCTGTAATCCTTTGAGGCGGAGTTTTACCCGACTCAACATAGGCAAGATGAATTAAAGATTTCAACCAAGATGCCAAAGAAATGGCAGAAGCTTTCTGGCCTTTCCTAGAACCGGAAAAGATAACAAATAGACTAGAAGTCTTACGGAAAGATTTCGTAGCTTCAACATAATATTTCAAAGCTCTAACAACATCCAAAGAATGCAATGATTTCTCCTTAGAATTCTTAGGATTAGGACATAATGAAGGAACCACAATTTCTCTACTAATGTTGTTGGAATTCACAACTTTAGGTAAAAATTCAAAAGAAGTTCGCAACACCGCCTTATCCTGATGAAAAATCAGAAAAGGAGACTCACACGAAAGAGCAGATAATTCAGAAACTCTTCTAGCAGAAGAGATGGCCAAAAGGAACAAAACTTTCCAAGAAAGTAATTTAATGTCCAATGAATGCATAGGTTCAAACGGAGGAGCTTGAAGAGCTCCCAGAACCAAATTCAAACTCCAAGGAGGAGAAATTGACTTAATGACAGGTTTTATACGAACCAAAGCTTGTACAAAACAATGAATATCAGGAAGAATAGCAATCTTTCTGTGAAAAAGAACAGAAAGAGCAGAGATTTGTCCTTTCAAAGAACTTGCGGACAAACCCTTATCCAAACCATCCTGAAGAAATTGTAAAATTCTCGGTATTCTAAAAGAATGCCAAGAAAAATGATGAGAAAGACACCATGAAATATAAGTCTTCCAGACTCTATAATATATCTCTCGAGATACAGATTTACGAGCCTGTAACATAGTATTAATCACGGAGTCAGAGAAACCTCTATGACCAAGAATCAAGCGTTCAATCTCCATACCTTTAAATTTAAGGATTTCAGATCCGGATGGAAAAAAGGACCTTGTGACAGAAGGTCTGGTCTTAACGGAAGAGTCCATGGCTGGCAAGATGCCATCCGGACAAGATCCGCATACCAAAACCTGTGAGGCCATGCCGGAGCTATTAGCAGAACAAACGAGCATTCCCTCAGAATCTTGGAGATTACTCTTGGAAGAAGAACTAGAGGCGGAAAGATATAGGCAGGATGATACTTCCAAGGAAGTGATAATGCATCCACTGCCTCCGCCTGAGGATCCCGGGATCTGGACAGATACCTGGGAAGTTTCTTGTTTAGATGAGAGGCCATCAGATCTATCTCTGGGAGCCCCCACAATTGAACAATCTGAAGAAATACCTCTGGGTGAAGAGACCATTCGCCCGGATGCAACGTTTGGCGACTGAGATAATCCGCTTCCCAATTGTCTACACCTGGGATATGAACCGCAGAGATTAGACAGGAGCTGGATTCCGCACAAACCAAAATTCGAGATACTTCTTTCATAGCCAGAGGACTGTGAGTCCCTCCTTGATGATTGATGTATGCCACAGTTGTGACATTGTCTGTCTGAAAACAAATGAACGATTCTCTCTTCAGAAGAGGCCAAAACTGAAGAGCTCTGAAAATTGCACGGAGTTCCAAAATATTGATCGGTAATCTCACCTCCTGAGATTCCCAAACTCCTTGTGCCGTCAGAGATCCCCACACAGCTCCCCAACCTGTGAGACTTGCATCTGTTGAAATTACAGTCCAGGTCGGAAGAACAAAAGAAGCCCCCTGAATTAAACGATGGTGATTTGTCCACCACGTTAGAGAGTGTCGAACAATCGGTTTTAAAGATATTAATTGAGATATCTTCGTGTAATCCCTGCACCATTGGTTCAGCATACAGAGCTGAAGAGGTCGCATGTGAAAACGAGCAAAGGGGATCGCGTCCGATGCAGCAGTCATAAGACCTAGAATTTCCATGCATAAGGCTACCGAAGGGAATGATTGTGACTGAAGGTTTCGACAAGCTGTAATCAATTTTAGACGTCTCTTGTCTGTTAAAGACAGAGTCATGGACACTGAATCTATCTGGAAACCCAGAAAGGTTACCCTTGTTTGAGGAATCAAAGAACTTTTTGGTAAATTGATCCTCCAACCATGATCTTGAAGAAACAACACAAGTCGATTCGTATGAGACTCTGCTAAATGTAAAGACGGAGCAAGTACCAAGATATCGTCCAAATAAGGAAATACCACAATACCCTGTTCTCTGATTACAGACAGAAGGGCACCGAGAATCTTTGTGAAAATTCTTGGAGCTGTAGCAAGGCCAAACGGTAGAGCCACAAATTGGTAATGCTTGTCTAGAAAAGAGAATCTCAGGAACTGATAATGATCTGGATGAATCGGAATATGCAGATATGCATCCTGTAAATCTATTGTGGACATATAATTCCCTTGCTGAACAAAAGGCAATATAGTCCTTACAGTTACCATCTTGAACGTTGGTATCCTTACATAACGATTCAATAATTTTAGATCCAGAACTGGTCTGAAGGAATTCTCCTTCTTTGGTACAATGAAGAGATTTGAATAAAACCCCATCCCCTGTTCCGGAACTGGAACTGACATAATTACTCCAGCCAACTCTAGATCTGAAACACAATTCAGAAATGCTTGAGCTTTCACTGGATTTACTGGGACATGGGAAAGAAAAAATCTCTTTGCAGGAGGTCTCATCTTGAAACCAATTCTGTACCCTTCTGAAACAATGTTCTGAATCCAAAGATTGTGAACAGATTTGATCCAAATTTCTTTGAAAAAACGTAACCTGCCCCCTACCAGCTGAACTGGAATGAGGGCCGTACCTTCATGTGAACTTAGAAGCAGGCTTTGCCTTTCTAGCAGGCTTGGATTTATTCCAGACTGGAGATGGTTTCCAAACTGAAACTGCTCCTGAGGACGAAGGATCAGGCTTTTGTTCTTTGTTGAAACGAAAGGAACGAAAACGATTGTTAGCCCTGTTTTTACCTTAGACTTTTTATCCTGTGGTAAAAAAGTTCCTTTCCCACCAGTAACAGTTGAAATAATAGAATCCAACTGAGAACCAAATAATTTGTTTCCCTGGAAAGAAATGGAAAGTAGAGTTGATTTAGAAGCCATATCAGCATTCCAAGTCTTAAGCCATAAAGCTCTTCTGGCTAAGATAGCCAGAGACATAAATCTAACATCAACTCTAATAATATCAAAAATGGCATCACAGATGAAATTATTAGCATGCTGGAGAAGAATAATAATATCATGAGAATCACGATTTGTTACTTGTTGCGCTAGAGTTTCCAACCAAAAAGTTGAAGCTGCAGCAACATCAGCCAATGATATAGCAGGTCTAAGAAGATTACCTGAACATAGATAATCTTTTCTTAGAAAAGATTCAATTTTTCTATCTAAAGGATCCTTAAACGAGGTACCATCTGACGTAGGAATGGTAGTACGTTTAGCAAGGGTAGAAATAGCCCCATCAACTTTAGGGATTTTGTCCCAAAATTCTAACCTGTCAGGCGGAACAGGATATAATTGCTTAAAACGTTTAGAAGGAGTAAATGAATTACCCAATTTATCCCATTCCTTAGCAATTACTGCAGAAATAGCATTAGGAACAGGAAAGACTTCTGGAATAACCGCAGGAGCTTTAAAAACCTTATCCAAACGTATAGAATTAGTATCAAGAGGACTAGAATCCTCTATTTCTAAAGCAATTAGTACTTCTTTAAGTAAAGAGCGAATAAATTCCATCTTAAATAAATATGAAGATTTATCAGCATCAATCTCTGAGACAGAATCCTCTGAACTAGAAGAGTCCAAAGAATCAGAATGATGGTGTTCATTTAAAAATTCATCTGTAGAGAGAGAAGATTTAAAAGACTTTTTACGTTTACTAGAAGGAGAAATAACAGACAAAGCCTTCTTTATGGATTCAGAAACAAAATCTCTTATGTTATCAGGAACATTCTGCACCTTAGATGTTGAGGGAACTGCAACAGGCAATGGTACATCACTAAAGGAAATATTATCTGCTTTAACAAGTTTGTCATGACAATTATTACAAACAACAGCTGGAGAAATAGCTACCAAAAGTTTACAGCAGATACACTTAGCTTTGGTAGATCCAGCAGGCAGTGGTTTTCCTGTAGTATCTTCTGGCTCAGATGCAACGTGAGACATCTTGCAATATGTAAGAGAAAAAACAACATATAAAGCAAAATAAATCAAATTCCTTATAAGACAGTTTCAGGAATGGGAAAAAAATGCCAAACATCAAGCTTCTAGCAACCAGAAGCAAATGAAAATGAGACTGAAATAATGTGGAGACAAAAGCGACGCCCATATTTTTTGGCGCCAAATAAGACGCCCACATTATTTGGCGCCTAAATGCTTTTGGCGCAAAAAATGACGCCACATCCGGAACGCCGACATTTTTGGCGCAAAATAACGTCAAAAAATGACGCAACTTCCGGCGACACGTATGACGCCGGAAACGGAAATGAATTTTTGCGCCAAAAAAATCCGCGCCAAAAATGACGCAATAAAATGAAGCATTTTCAGCCCCCGCGAGCCTAACAGCCCACAGGGAAAAAAGTCAAATTTTTGAGGTAAGACAAAATATGATAATTTAAAGCATAATCCCAAATATGAAACTGACTGTCTGGAAATAAGGAAAGTTGAACATTCTGAGTCAAGGCAAATAAATGTTTGAATACATATATTTAGAACTTTATAAATAAAGTGCCCAACCATAGCTTAGAGTGTCACAGAAAATAAGACTTACTTACCCCAGGACACTCATCTACATGTTTGTAGAAAGCCAAACCAGTACTGAAACGAAAATCAGTAGAGGAAATGGTAAATATAAGAGTATATCGTCGATCTGAAAAGGGAGGTAAGAGATGAATCTCTACGACCGATAACAGAGAACCTTATGAAATAGACCCCGTAGAAGGAGATCACTGCATTCAATAGGCAATACTCTCCTCACATCCCTCTGACATTCACTGCACGCTGAGAGGAAAACCGGGCTCCAACTTGCTGCGGAGCGCATATCAACGTAGAATCTAGCACAAACTTACTTCACCACCTCCCTTGGAGGCAAAGTTTGTAAAACTGATTTGTGGGTGTGGTGAGGGGTGTATTTATAGGCATTTTAAGGTTTGGGAAACTTTGCCCCTCCTGGTAGGAATGTATATCCCATACGTCACTAGCTCATGGACTCTTGTTAATTACATGAAAGAAATAGGCCCCTCCCACTCATATTACAACAGTGGAAAGCCTCAGGAAACTGTTTCTAGGCAAAAATCAAGCCAGCCATGTGGAAAAAAACTAGGCCCCAATAAGTTTTATCACCAAGCATATATAAAAACGATTAAACATGCCAGCAAACGTTTTATATTGCACTTTTATAAGAGTATGTATCTCTGGTAATAAGCCTGATACCAGTCGCTATTAAATCACTGTATTTAGGCTTAACTTACATTAATCCGGTATCAGCAGCATTTTTCTAGCAAATTCCATCCCTAGAAATATGTTAACTGCACATACCTTATTGCAGGTTAACCTGCACGCCATTCCCCCTCTGAAGTTACCTCACTCCTCAGAATATGTGAGAACGGCAGTGGATCTTAGTTACTTCTGCTAAGATCATAGAAACCGCAGGCAGATTCTTCTTCTAATGCTGCCTGAGATAAAATAGTACACTCCGTTACCATTTAAAAATAACAAACTTTTGATTGATGTTAAAAAACTAACTATAATACACCAC